>NW_028270173.1:28956285-29163785 GCF_037043375.1 Chiloscyllium plagiosum
AGAGGGAGTGTGTGTGTGTGAGAGAGAGACAGAGGGAGTGTGTGTGTGAGAGAGACAGAGGGAGTGTGTGTGTGTGAGAGAGAGACAGAGGGAGTGTGTGTGTGTGTGTGTGTGAGAGAGAGACAGAAAGAGTGTGTGTGTGTGAGAGAGAGAGACAGAGGGAGTGTGTGTGTGTGTGTGAGAGAGAGAGAGACAGAGGGAGTGTGTGTGTGTGAGAGAGAGAGAGACAGAGGGAGTGTGTGTGCGTATGTGAGAGAGAGAGAGACAGAGGGAGTGTGTGTATGTGAGAGAGAGACAGAGGGAGTGTGTGTGAGAGAGAGACAGAGGGAGTGTGTGTGTGTGTGAGAGAGAGACAGAGGGAGTGTGTGTGTGTGAGAGAGAGAGAGACAGAGGGAGTGTGTGTGTGTATGTGAGAGAGAGACAGAGGGAGTGTGTGTGTGTGTGTGAGAGAGAGAGACAGAGGGAGTGTGTGTGTGTGAGAGAGAGAAAGAGGGAGTGTGTGTGTGAGAGTGTGTGTGTATGTGTGTGTGTGAGAGAGAGTCAGAGGGAGTGTGTGTGTGTGAGAGAGAGACAGAGGGAGTGTGTGTGTGAGAGAGACAGAGGGAGTGTGTGTGTGTGAGAGAGAGACAGAGGGAGTGTGTGTGTGTGTGAGAGAGAGACAGAGGGAGTGTGTGTGTGAGAGAGACAGAGGGAGTGTGTGTGTGTGTGAGAGAGAGAGAGACAGAGGGAGTGTGTGTGTGAGAGAGACAGAGGGAGTGTGTGTGTATGTGTGTGTGAGAAAAAGACAGAGGGAGTGTGTGTGTGTGTGAGAGAGAGACAGAGGGAGTGTGTGTGTGTGTGTGAGAGAGAGAGAGAGACAGAGGGAGTGTGTGTGTGTGTGAGAGAGACAGAGGGAGTGTGTGTGTGTGAGTGTGAGAGAGAGACAGAGGGAGTCTGTCTGTGTGTGTGTGTATGTGTGTGAGAGAGAGAGACAGAGGGAGTGTGTGTGTGAGAGAGAGACAGAGGGAGTGTGTGTGTGAGAGTGTGTGTGTGTGAGAGAGAGAGACAGAGGAGTGTGTGTGTGTGTGTGAGAGAGACAGAGGGAGTGTGTGTGTGTGAGAAGGTGTGTGTATGTGTATGTGTGTGTATGTGAGTGTGTGAGAGAGAGACAGAGGGAGTGTGTGTGTGTGAGAGAGAGTGACACAGGGAGTGTGTGTGTGTGAGAGTGTGTGTGTATGTGTGTGTGTGTGAGAGAGAGACAGAGGGAGTGTGTATGTGAGTGTGTGTGTATGTGTGTGTGTGAGAGAGAGAGACAGGGAGTGTGTGTGTGTGAGAGAGAGAGAGACAGAGGGAGTGTGTGTGTGTGTGAGAGAGAGACAGAGGGAGTGTGTGTGTGTGTGTGAGAGAGAGACAGGGGGATGTGTGTGTGTGTTTGTATGTGTGTGTGTGTATATATACGTGTGCATGTTAGAGTGTGTGTCTGTGTGTGTGCACTTGTGAGAGTGTGTGTGTGTATGAGTATGTGTATGTGAGTGTGTGAGAGAGAGACAGAGGGAGTGTGTGTGTGTGAGAGAGAGTGACACAGGGAGTGTGTGTGTGTGAGAGTGTGTGTGTATGTGTGTGTGTGTGAGAGAGAGACAGAGGGAGTGTGTATGTGAGTGTGTGTGTATGTGTGTGTGTGAGAGAGAGAGACAGGGAGTGTGTGTGTGTGAGAGAGAGAGAGACAGAGGGAGTGTGTGTGTGTGTGAGAGAGAGACAGAGGGAGTGTGTGTGTGTGTGTGAGAGAGAGACAGGGGGATGTGTGTGTGTGTTTGTATGTGTGTGTGTGTATATATACGTGTGCATGTTAGAGTGTGTGTCTGTGTGTGTGCACTTGTGAGAGTGTGTGTGTGTATGAGTATGTGTATGTGTGCATGTTAGAGTGTGTGTCCGTATGTGTGTGTCTCTGTGTGCATTTGTGAGAGAGTGTGTGTGTGTCTGTGGGTGCATGTGTGTGAGACAGAAGGAGTGTGTGTGTGTGTGTGAGACAGAAGGAGTGTGTGTGTGTGTGTGTGTGTGTGTTGGGGGCTGGTCTTTCTGCAGCAGCTAAGACTGCCTCAGTGTCACCACTGAGCACAGGAGTTGCCAGCCTCCAGTCGGCTGGGAGCTCTCAGCTAAGAGGGATGTCTGTCCACAGAGTCTCAGCTGAAGGGAACAGAACACCACTGCCTCACTGCTGCCTGAGTGACAAGTGAGTCTGCAGGCCTTAGCAAGCCTGGGGGCCTCTTGTCAGCAGGCAAGATCCCATACCCCAACACCTCCGCAACCCTTGCCCCACGAGATAAAACCCCACAGACAGTAGAGTGACAATGATTGGGGTGGGAGGGGGAGTAATCTGTTTCTCTGATGTTAGCTGTGCAATGAAAACCAGCCAGCATTTTCCCTCAGGTAGAATTAAGAGTAGGTCTGGAGTCACATGTAGGCCAGACCAGGTAAGGACTGCAATTTCCTTCCCTGAAGGACATGATTGAACCAGATGGGTTTTTCCCGACAGTTGGCAATGGATTCACGGTTAGACTCTTAATTCCAGATGTTTATTGAATTGAAATTCCAGCACCTGCTATGCCAGGATTTGAACCCGGGTCCCCAGAACGTGACCTAGGTTTGGGGATTAACAGTACCACTTCCATCCCCAACGAGGCAGCACATAAGGGCGGCAACTTTAAAGTCTCATTGGGGAAAAGAGGCTGTGATAGTGCAGTGGTCTCTCTCTCTCTCTGTGCTAGCCTTGGAGTGAGACCCAGGACCCTGTGAGACTTAGAGCAAAGGGGGAGGCTTACATTTCCACAGCTGTGCCCGAGGGTTGTTTTCCCTGGAGCGTCGGAGGCTGAGGGGTGACCATATAGAGGTTTACAAAATCATGAGGGGCATGGATAGGGTAAATAGACAAGGTCTTTTCCCTGGGGTCGGGGAGTCCAGAACTAGAGGGCATAGGTTTAGGGTGAGAGGGGAAAGATATAAAAGGGACTCAAGGGGCAATTTTTTCCCCACAGAGGGCGGAATGAGCTGCCAGACGAGGTGGTGGAGGCTGGTAACAACATTTAAAAGGCATCTGGATGGGTACATGAATAGGAAGGGTTTAAAGGGGTATGGATCAAGTGCTGGCAAATGGGACTAGACTAATTAAGGATATCTGGTCGGCATGGACAAGTTGGACCGAAGGGTCTGTTTCTGTGCTGTACGTCTGTAAGAAGCAGATGCAAAGAGGTGCTTTGGTTGCAAAATTCCATGGATTCTACAGAAGTTCCAGTACGTTGGAAAACTGCTAAGTCTGCCACTGGGAAAAAAAAAGCCTGCAATCCATTAATGAGGAATTAGCAGCAGGACATGTGGAAAATTAGAAGAGTCAGGCACGTTAATATGGGTGAATGGAGAAGATATCATGTTTGACAAACTTACGGGAGTTCTTTGAGGCTGTAACAAGCAATATAGGTTTACAGAGCTGTGGTCATTCCTGCTGTCCTAGATGGCTGTGGATTGCCTATAGCAGACACATCAGAGCACTGGAGCTGACCCACCAACACTGCCAGCGCAGGAACCTGTCAATCTATTGGGAAGACAGACGCACCAACTCCAGCGTCCTCGACCAACATCCCCAGCATCGAGGCACTGACCCTCCCTCAACCCCCCCTCAGTCGGCTGCGAGGGGCTGGGCCCACCGCCTGTGTGACTGACACAGACTCTCCGAGCAGCTGCCACACTCCCAGCTCCGAAACGGCAGGCCAGCCCCAGATGGGACAGAGGAAGCCCTTCAGGGATACCCACAAGGCCTCACTGCGGAGGTGCGGCATTCCCCACAGGGACCTGGGAATCACTGGCCCGAGACTGTCCCAAAGTGGGGGAGGAGAGTCCGGGAAGGTCATAGTGTCATAGAGATGTACAACACAGAAACAGACCCTTCAGCCTAACTACCCCCAACTAGATATTCTATCTCCTAATCTAGTCCCATTTGCCAGCACTTGGCCCATATCCCTCCAAACCCTTCCTATTCATATATCCATCCAGATGTCTTTTAAATGCTGTAATTGTACCGGCCTCCACCACGTCCTCTGGCAGCTCACTCCACACACGTACCATCCGCTGTGAGAAAAAAGTTGCCCCTTAGGTCTCTTTTATATCTTCCCCCTCTCACCCTGAACCTATGCCCTTTAGTTCTGGACTCCCTCACCTCAGGGAAAAGTCTTTGTCCATTTATCCTGTCCATGCCCCTCATGATTTTATAAACCTCTATACGGTCACCCCTCAGCCTCCAATGCTCCAGGGAAAACAGCCCCAGCCTGTTCAGCCTCTCCCTATAGCTCAAACCCTCCAACCCTGGCAACATCCTTGTAAATCTTTTCTGAACCCTTTCAGGTTTCACAACATCCTTCCATGTTGAGTACCTTGAGACTTGCCATTGGGATAAAGTAGAAGCTGGAAGCAAACAGGGAAAGGAGCGCGCTGCCACACCAATGCCCCATCCCCCCTTCCCATGACTACCTTCTGCCCCAAGGAGTTACAGAGCCTGCAGTAGGCCCATTGGTCTTTACATTGGACTGACCCTGAGAGTGGAAGAGGCATCCTTGTCTGTAAGGGACCGCCAATGATGATGATGATGATGATGATAGATAAAGAGTAACCAGTAGATGGAGTGCATTTGGATTTCCAAAAGGCATTTGATAAGATGCCACATAGAAGATTAATGAAGAAGCTAAGCGCTCACGGTATTGCGGGTGGTATATTAGCACAGATACAAGATCGGCTGACTGACAGGAGGCTGAGAGCTGGGCTAAATGGATCACTTTCAAGTTGACAAACTCAATGAAGAGCTGCAACAGGGATCTCACTTGAGGGGCTTAGAGTCAAGGTTCATGACTTTGATGAGAAGAGCAAGTGTGTTGTGGGCAAAATGGCTGATGGTAGAGAGCGGGTCGGAAAGCAAGTTGTAAGGATAATGCAAAAGGGATATTGAAGGGCTAGATCAATGGGTAAAATAATAGCAGAGGGAGCAAATTGTGGGAAAACGTGAGTTGTCTACTTTGGTAGAAAGAACAGAAGAGCAGAATATAATTTACGAACAAACCAACATTCAAACTAGGAGCAGAGGTGGGCCAATCAGCCCTACAAGGCTCCTCTGCCATCCAATATGACGCTGTGCCTGATCTGATTGTGCGTTGACTTATTCAGCTACCTCTGATTTCCCCAAGCACCAAGAATCAATGTACCCTTACCCTAAAGTAACAAATGACCCCACCTCCATTCAAGAAGTGCCTGAAAGTCCTTGTATATTAAACACAATAAGCCTACCTCACTAGCACATCAACTATTTAGGAAGGCAAATGCAATGCTAGCCTTTACAGAGTATAAAAGTGGGGAAATGTTGCTGCTGCTGTACAGGGCGTTGGTGTGACTGCACCTGGAATATTGTGTACAGTTTTGTTCTCCTCACTTAAAGAGTTACAGACGGACAATGAAAGTGGCTCAGGAAAGTAGGCATTTAGCCGGTAGCATATGCACATCCATGGAAGGGTATCATCATCCTTACCTACCAGCGGAAGGGAGAAAGCAAGGAGATAAGAAATTGGTGGCCAATCTCACCGCTGAATGTTGATTACAAAACCCTGCCTGAGATCATCGCCAACCGGGTCAGGTCTGCTCTGGGGTCGGTGATTCACCCTGACCAAACCTGTGCTGTGCCGGGCAGGAAGATCACTGAGAGTCTCGCACTCCTCAGGGACACGATCGCCTACGTGCAGGACAGAGGGTTGGACACCTGCCTGATCAGCCTGGACCAGGAGAAAGCCTTTGACAGGATATCACACCGGTATATGAGAGATGTTCTCTCCAAAACGGGCTTCGGGGAGGGAATCGCTAATTGGATCAGACTGCTCGACACCAACATTGTCAGTGCAGTCTCAATCAACGGGTGGGAATCAGACAGCTTCCCAGTCAGATCTGGAGTCAGGCAGGGCTGCCCTCTATCTCCTGCCTTGTTTGTGTGCTGCATAGAGCCATTTGCTGAGTCCATCAGGAAGGATGCGAGCCTGAGAGGGGTGACTATTCCTGGCAGCGGGGGCCTGCAGGTTAAGGCCTCCCTGTACATGGATGACGTCACCGTTTTCTGCTCGGATCTGCTGTCTGTGCGCAGACTCATGTGCATTTGTGACCAGTTCAAACGGGCCTCGGGGGCCAAGGTGAACTGAGGCAAGAGCGAGGTCATGTTCTTTGGGATCTGTGCCGACTGATCCTTTATCCCCTTCACCATCAGGACAGATTATCTGAACGTGCTGGAAATATGGTTCAAGGGGGCCAGGGCGTGTGCTAAATCTTGGGAGAAGCGCATCGCCAAGTTGAGGCAGAAACTGGGCGTTTGGGAGCAAGGCACCCTCTGCTTTGCAGGTAAGAAGCTGGTCATCAGGTGTGAAGCACACTCAGTGATGCCGCATGTGGCGCAGATCTAGCCCATTCCCTGAAACTGCGCCACTGCAGTCACTGAGGCCATCCCCGGGGTTGGGAAGGATGGGCCTGGCCTCGCTGCTGCGGAACGCTCCGAGTAGTTGGACCGTTCCGTACCTCCTGTCCTTCGTGGAGAAATTTACAAAGAAAATTACCTTTGATCACAGGTCCATCAGGAAGTGGTCAGCACGTAACGCCCTCGAGACCCTGAGGGATAAGGAGAGGGTGGATCCTGTCGTCTGGTTCCCTGAGCACACTGACAAAGTCACTCAGCAGAATGCCTCACCACCAGAACTCTCCAACAAGTACCAAGACACCGATCGGCTGGTGGTGCCCGTCAGATCCTTCATGTAAGCCCGGACAGTCTGCACCACCGCTCGCTGCCCTCGTAGGGGTGTGGGGACAGGTAGAGACTGCTGTTACACATCTCCCTCTGGAGTGTGCCTTTGTAAAGGGAGTCTGGAGGAAGGTGCAGTGATTTGTGTCGAGCAGATCTGTGCTCATGGCCTGTTCCCTGGGACGCACACCGAGACAAACATCGACTGCGTCTGGAGGACCGTCACATCGGCGAAAGACGCCCTTTGGTCTGCCCGAAACATGTCGGCTTTTCAGAGCGAGGAGTTGACACTGACTGAGTGTTGCAGACTGGCGCATTCCAAGGTCCAGGCATACGCGCTGAGGGATGCGCTAAAGCCTGGGGCAGCTGCCGCCAAGGCGCGGTGGGGAAAGACCACCGTCTGGGGTCTTCCTGTCAAAATATAACCAGGGTCTGTTAAGAACTAAGACCCCATCACTTGCCTTGAAGAAATGTAAATAGTTTCCTCTCACGATTAGAAAATGCCCTTTCATTGAAACTGTAACGGGGAATGTCAAAATTCCACTGTATTTTCGGTCGAGTCTGCACAAACCTTGTTTTTTATTTGTTATTTTACTGGTAGATAATTTATGAACAAAGTATATTTTTGAAATAAAGAGGTCATACAAGGTGCCTGGGACGAAGGGATTTACACTGAGGAAAGGTTGAGCAGATTAGTCCTGTTCTCATTGCAGTCTAGCAGAATCTAATCAAAAGACAAGATTCTGGGGCAGGATTTGACAAGGTTGATGTCGAGAGAATGTTTCCTGAATCACCTAAAACTCAGGGGAAGTGTTTAAAAATAAGAAGTTTCCTATTTAAGATGGAGATGGGTAGGAATGTCTTCACTCAGAGGGGTTTTTGGAATTCAGTCCTCGAAAGAGCAGGGGAGGCTGGTCATTCAATGTGCTGAAGGCCAAGTTAGACAGAATTTTGATAGAACATAGAACATTAAAGCGCAGTACAGGCCCTTTGGCCCTCCATGTTGCACTGACCTGTGGAACCAATCTGAAGCCCATCTATCCTACACTATTCTATTCTCGTCCATATGCCTATCCAATGACCATTTAAATGCCCTTAAAGTTGGCGAGTCTACTACTGGTTGCAGGCAGTACGTTCCACACCCCTACTACTCTCTGAGTAAAGAAACTACGTCTGACATCTGTCCTATATCTATCACCCCTCAATTTAAAGCTATGTCCTCTCGTGCTCGCCGTCACCATCCGAGGAAAAAGGTTCTCCCTATCCACCCTATCTAACCCTCTGATTATCTTATATGTCTCTATTAAGTTGCCTCTCAACCTTCTTCTCTCTAACAAAAACAGCCTCAAGTCCCTCAGCCTTTCCTCGTAAGACCTTGCCTCCAGACCAGGCAACATCCTAGTAAACCTCCCCTGCACCCTTTCCAAAGTTTCCACATCCTCCCTATAATGTGGTGACCTGAAGTGTACAGAATACTCCAAGTGCGGCCGCACCAGGTAGGAGTCAGAGGTTCGGGGACACAAACAGAAAAGTGGACTTGTGGTCAGATCAGTCATGAGCAGTTACAGCAGTTACAGAGAGCTGAATGACTATTCCTGATCCTGTTTCTGATGTTCTTTTGTTCACAAATCAAAATTTGACACTGAGCCATGTAACAATAGATACTAGGGCACACTGCTAATATCTTGGTTAAAGAATCACATTTTAAGAAGAAGGTTAAAAGAGTGACAGTGAGTTAGAGAGATTTAGGGTGTTGGATTCCAGAGTTTAGAAGGATGGGGGGGGAATTGGATTGAAACTTTCAGAATACTGAACGGCCTGGACAGAGTGGACATTGGGAAGGCGTTTCCATTGGTGGGAGAGATGGAAACCCGAGGGCACAGCCTTAGAGTAAAGGGAAGATCCTTTAGAATGGAGATAAGGGTAAACGTCTTCAGCCAGAGAGTGGGGAATCCATGGGGAAGGCTGTGGAGGCCAGGTCATTGAGTATATTTAAAACAGAGATAGACCGGCTCTTGATTGCAAAGGGGGTCAAAGTTTACGGGGAGAAAGTGGGAAAATGGAGATGAAAAACCTGTCAGCCATGATCGAATGGCAAACTGGACTCAATGGGCCGAATGACCTAATTTCTGCTCCTATATCTTATGGTCTTACACTTAGGCTGAGACAGTTGAATACACGATCGCCAAAGGTGAAGTGATTAAAATCAAGAGACTGGGAATTAGGTGAATGTAGACGCGGGGGCCAGTGGAGATTACGGACAGAAGGAGAGGTGAAGCCATGGAGGGATTTGAAATAGAGGGTGGGGAATCTTCCAATCAATGATTGGTTTAACCAGTACAGCCTGCAGCAAGCGTGATAGGTGAATGGGTCTTGACGTGATTTGCAACATGGGCAACTGAGTTTTGGATGGCCTCACATTTACACAGGATAGAGAGGGGGAGGCAGGCCAAGAGCACGTCAGAGTACTGAAGTCCTAGAGGTAACTGATGCACAAGTTTGAGGGTTTCCACAGTAAAACACCCGAGGCAGGGGTCAGATGATGTTAAAATGGTCTTGGTGTTGGCATGAGAATGGCATCAAAAGCACATCCCGAAGTCAAATGTGATACCAATGCTGCACACAGTCTGGCCCAGCCTCGAGCAGCGGCCGAGGAGGAAGAGACGGAGTTAGGGGCAAGAGAACAGAGTCAATTACTTCAGTTTGCGCAATATGTAATTGGGAGCTTATTTCTGCTCATTTAGATACTGGCTGCCACACATTAACAACCTGATGATTAAAGCACTGGAGGCGCTGAGATGGATGGTGGAGGTGAGGAAGAGTTACAAGTCATCAGAGTGCATGTGAAAACGAGAACGCTGTGCTTTTGAATGATCTCACTGAGCAAAAACACATTTGCTTCACTCATGTCCTTTAGGGTTGGAATCTGTCTGACCTATATGTGACTCCAGACCCACAGAAATGTGGTTGACACTCATCTGCCCATGGCTGATGAAAACTGAGGGAAGGCTGAGAGTAAATTCTAAGACACAGATAGGCAGGGAAGCCATTACAGATGATACGCAGGGAAAACATCCATGGTACTAATCTCCCGGACTTTAAATTGCGGACTATGATATTTAAGATGTACATGCAACCACTTGCTAGTTACATTTGCATACAATTCTCAATTTCTTAGTAAATTTAATAAAAATATTTGTTGATAAACTTCTAAAATGTGTCTTTTCCTCCCAAAAAATCCAGCTTAATTTTTAGAGCCTCCTTAATGAGAAACCAGAACAAACTTACCATGGTGGTCAATTCAATCTGAGGGTTTTGGTGATGACAGTTTTGAGCCCAATTATTTTCAATGCGAGTGAAAAATTTCACTGAAACGTAATTTGCACCAGATATATATTGCACTTGCATAACTTTCTCTGCTAGTTTTATGGTGTAGTGTCCAAGTCTAACCGGGCAGAAACTCAACAGAGTGCAGATTTACTTCCACTCCTGCATATCAGTCACAAGAGTTGTGGGTTCAAGTCTCGATCCAGGGCACGAAAGTCAAGGCAAATGGTCCAGATCAGAACTGGTGGGGGAGCACTGTTTTGACAGAGGTGCCATCTGTCAGAGGAAACTCCCACCAACTGCTTAGCGATGAAAGCAAAAGGCTCCATGGCACTTTCTTGAAGATGGGCAGGGGTGTGATCTTAAGGAGCTTGACAGTGTAAATTCTGAAACGGTGTGTCCCCTTATGGAAAAATCTAGCACCAGAAGGCATAGTGTCAGAGTGAAGGGGTGCCAATTTAAGTCTGAGATTTCTTCTCTCAGAGGGTTGAGAGTCTTTGGAACTCCTTGCCACAGAGACAGCTATGGGGGAAGAGTCATTGTGTATATTTAAGGCTGAGGCGGGTATATTCTTGATCAATAGAGGAATCAAGAGTTACGGGGGAAAGGGTGGCAAAGTGTGAAGGTGAGCAATATCAGATCAACCATGATCCTATTGAATGGCAGAGCAGACTAGATGGGCTGAGTGGCATATTCCTGCTCCTATTTCTTCTGCTCTAAAGATCCTTGCTGTCTTGTCCTTCAAATCAACATCAGGAGGGCAGATTATCGAGAATTATTATTGCTGTTCCCACATTGGCGACCAAAGGGATGAAAGTTTAAATGGATTGTGGGGAGTTGAAATTAAAATCAGATGCGCCACTGAACTTATTCAAGGTTTTGGGGAGGGGCAGGGCCGAAGGGGTCTCTTCTCGTTGGTTAAAATTGGCTCCTTTTTTTTTCTTTCCCCGCCCCAACCAACAGCAGCTGTCTACTTCCCGGCGATGGAGACAGGCGCTAGACAAATGTAAGTGTCCCATGCTGTCCTCTGGGTCTGACCGGGCGGAGCGCGGCGCGCACGCGCGCTGCAGGCGGGTGGGGGAGGGGAGGGGGCGGGGCGGGGCGGTGAGAGCCGTTGCCCCGGCGACCAGGCCGGGCCACAGCTGACCTCTGACCCCCTCCGCAGGGGCAGAGCGGCCCCCGCGCTCGATTCACCCTCCCTGAGGGCCCCGCCCCTTCCCGCTCGCGACATCCGGGTGACGGCGGTCGACGTTGGCAGCAACGCAGCCGGGGCTCGAGCGTCACAGACAGAGGGGGGGAGGGGCAGAGGGAGACAGAGACTGGGACTGAGGGAGAGGGACAGAGACAGGGACTGAGGGACAGGGACAGGGAGAGGGAGAGGGACAGGGACTGGGACTGAGGGAGAGGGACAGGGACAGGGACAGAGGGGCTTTCAGAGGGAGGGAGAGAGACAGGGACTGAGATAGAGACTGGGACTGAGAGGCTTTCAGGGGGAGGGAGAGAGAGAGACAGGGACTGAGGGAGAGGGAGAGGGACTGAGATAGAGATAGAGACAGAGAGAGAGACAGAGACTGGGACTGACTGAGGGACAGGGACAGGGACTGGGACTGGGACTGAGGGAGAGGGACAGGGACAGGGACAGAGGGAGAGGGACAGGGACAGGGACAGAGGGGCTTTCAGAGGGAGGGAGAGAGACAGGGACTGAGATAGAGACTGGGACTGAGAGGCTTTCAGGGGGAGGGAGAGAGAGGGAGAGGGACAGAGGGAGAGACTGGGACAGAGATAGAGACTGGGACTGAGGGACTTTCGGGGGGAGGGAAGGTAAAATATAAAATATCACAGAGAGGGGGGAGGGATAAAATATAAATATCACAGAGGGGAAGAGGGATAAAATATAAATATCAGAGAAAGGGGAGATATAAAATCTAAAATATCACAGGAGGGAGAGGGATAAAATATCACAGGAGGGAGAGGGATAAAATATCACAGGAGGGAGAGGGATAAAATATCAGAGAAAGGGGAGAGATAAAATATAAAATATCGCAGAGAGGGGGGAGAGATAAAATATCGGAGAGGGAGAATATCAGAGAGATTGTGACAGGAGGATAAACTACCACAGGGAGAAATAAAATATAACTATCAGAGAAAGAGGGATAAAATATAAAAATCACAAGAGGGGGGAGAGATAAAATATAAATATCGGAGAGAGGGAGAGAGAAAATATCAGAGAGAGGCGATAAAATATAGAGGGAGAAGGGGATAAAACATATCTGGGGAAGAGAGGGATACAAGTAATATTGGAGAGAGTGAGAGGATTAAAACTAAAATATCACAGAGGAGGGAGAGGAATAAAAATAAATTGAAGGAGACAAAACTGATCAGAGAGAGGAAGAGAGTGGAAAAAGAGGTAGAAAGAATAAAAATAAATTCAGTGAGAACTGCAAAATCAATGCCAGAAAAGGGGGGAATAAAATTAATATCCGACAGAGGAATAAAACTCATCAGAGATAGCTGGATGGAGAGAGGGAGAGATTAGAGAAAAATAAAAATTCAAAATTAGAGAGGAAATAAAGATAAAATTAAAGATAATGGGGGAGGAGGAATAAAATCAACATCAGAGAGAGACGAGGGAGGTACAAAGAGAGACAATTAGAGACGGTCCGATAGGAAAAGAGACTGTTAAAGAGACACTCCAACAGGAGGAGGAGAGACTGTTAAAGAGAAAGTCTAACAGGAGGAGAGAATCTGTGAAAGAGATATTCTGACAGGAGGAAAGACTGTTAAAGAGAGAGCCTGGCAGCAGAAAGACAGACTCTGTTAACGAGGCACTCTGACAGGAGGAGAAGGAGATACTCTACTAAAGACACAATCCAACAGGAGGAGAAGAAGAGACTTTGCTGAAGAGACAATCCAACAGAAGGAGGAGGACTAACCCCTTTAAAGAGACAGTCCGACAGGAGGAGAAGGAGAAACTTTTAAAAGGCCATTCCGACCGGAGGAGGAGGGAATCTGCTAAAGAGACAGTCCGACAGGAGGAGAAGGAGAGACTCTAAAAGACAGAACTCAAACAGAGGGTCCAGCTGAAGCGGGCAGCAGCTCTGGACAATCGTCTGTGTGCCAACTCCACCGTAACTCTGTGTGCATTCCGACCTTTCGAACATTCTAACTGTTTGATGCTGGGGACTTAAGTGGGGCAGGCTGACCTTCCCTGCTCAAGGATCTTTGCTCAGAACTCGAAGCGGAACAAGTCTGCCCTGTCGCCGAGCGCCGTGGCCACAGAATGGCTGATCTGAACCGGCAGCTGCAGGAGTACCTGTCGCAGTCACGAGGCAATCGCAACGGGAATGGGGCTGACAGCCAGCCCCTCTTACCTCTGGAAGCCGACTCCCCTGAACCCAGTCGCCCCACCAATGGCTGGATGAGCCGGATGAACCCGTTCTCTTCCGGACAGAGCGGCAAGCCGGCGCCGAGCCAGGACTCCAGCCCATCGTCAGGTGGGTTCTGGTCAACGGAACCGGACCCGTGCCTGCCTGCCCTGTCCCGCCGCCAGCGGCTGACTGGTTTCGGCCTGTGCCTGGCCATGGGGCTGCTGTGCTTCGGCCTGTCAGCCCTCTACGCTCCCTTCATGTTGCTGAGGGCCCGGAAGTTCGCCCTGCTCTTCACCCTGGGCAGCGTCTCCCTGCTGACGGGCCTGGCCCTGCTGCGTGGGCCCTACAACCAGCTCCACTTGCTGCTCTCCCGCCAGCACCTGCCGTTCACAGCCGCCTATCTGGGCTCCCTCTTCGCCACCTTGTACAGCGCCCTGGCGCTGCGGAGCACTGCCCTGACTGCTGTCGCTGCCGCCTTTCAGCTCTTCACCCTCGCCGGCTACCTGCTCAGCTCCATCCCAGGGGGCCCGGCGGGTCTCCGTTTTGTCGGTGGCTTCTTAACCTCGGCGTTCAAGCGCACAGTCAGCAAGAGCCTCCCGGTGTGAGGGACTGGAAAGCGGATGTGTGTGGGGGGGGGGAGCAAACTGGTGGGAAGTATACCGATTCCTACCGGCAGGTGTCAACTGTGACCCTAGTGGGCAGCAGTCTCTCTTTCTTCCAATCCTCTCTCTATCTTTTCTGCTCTCTTCCTCTGTCTCCCTCTCCCCTCCAAGTCAGAATTCACTGGTTTGAATCCTGTTGCAGAGATTTGAGCGCAGTATCCCGGGTCAGTGCTCCCGGTGTAGCCCTGCACTGTTAAGAGGTGAACCTTCGGTGAACTATTTTGATATTAAACCAGGGATTCCACTACCTGCGCTCTGCGACAGATGTAAAAGTTCTTGTGATGGCTAGTAATTTGAAGTTGTTGTCATCCCCTGGCCAATAATTGTCCCGCTGTTATCATTATGAAAAGCTAAACCAATCTGATCATTGTCACATTCCTGTTTGTTGGGACCCCACAAGACATAAATTGGCACTGTCACGTCCCTTGTGGTACAACAGTGACTGCCCTTCAGATGTACTTCACTCACCAAGTGCTCCGAGATATCGGGTGGTTCTGAAAGCTGGTCTATAGGCACAAGTCTGTCTTCCTTTAGCTGTGAGTGGGAAAGATGGTTGCCAGTCAGGAGAGGACTGTGACACCCCTGTTCACGCAGCCTCGTGCTACCACTTAGCAGCAAAACCGAAAATCTCCACAAGCAGTCGACTGAGTCTTAACCACACAGCAATGCCCTCCCCTTCTCTGAAAACAGTCCACTTTGGAATGAAGCTTGGAACCAAAAATGTAACTGACTGTTTCTTTGCTCCTGGAGCTGTTAGGACTTGAGTACAGTGTGAACAAGGACTCTTGGTAGGTTTCTGTCTGTTAATACATTCCCACCCACCCCACAAACTCCCATTCAGTGCACCCAAACAATTCCAAACAGGCACCAATTACACTGTGAAGGGTGTAAATGAAATATAAACTCTTTCCAGTTCAGTCGTAATATGTTCTTCCAAAACAGGATTGACTCTGGAGACTGCATTAGGTTTTCAGGGTTAAATACTAGGAGGTGCAGGTCTGTCAGTGTATTACACTGGTGTACAGTGCCAATGGCTACAGTTCTACTAGTACAGGTCTGTCACTGCAAGATGGCTACAGTGCTAATAGGTACAGGTCTGTCACTAACACTGTACAGTGCTAATAGGTACAGGTCTGTCACTAACACTGTACAGTGCTAATGGGCACAGGTCTATCCCTAGCACTGTACTGTGCTAATGGGTATGGATCTCAAAGTCCCATCACCAGGACACTGCTAATTGATACAGATTTTGTCTCTGTAATGCTGGTTCTGTCACCAAGTTAAAAGGGGATGAATGATAAGCATTAAACAACTGTTATATCACGTGCCTTTGGAGAATGTGTTGTTTAATAATGACCATTAAATCGTTGTAACACATGCTGTTGTTGTCTGTGTTATCATTGATCCCTCTGTATTTTACTGCTAACTGCCCACGCTCTGCCTGTCAAACCTGATGTGCTGTTTCAGCACTGTTTAGGGGGAAGGTGGTTAGAGGAGGTTTTGGGAGGTGGGAGCCTGTCGTTCATTTTGCCCTGTGACATGCGATGCCTCGGTTCGTCTGCAGAGAATGGCTTCACCTCCTTCCCAAGTTGAAGGACAGCCATCGAGGGAGATCACAATCGACCTTCCTCACACCCAACTTCTGAGTCTTAACAGCACGGAAGTAAGAGTAGGAAGCATCAGAGGGAGTGGGAAGAGAACAGGGTTCTGTTGGTGTCCAAGGCTCTGTAACTTGTTTTCTAGATTAACTCATTAGTCTCTGTGTGTGTCTCACACTCGGGGGACGAGTCCACACACATATGCCTACTTCAGCCTGCAGACCATCAGTGCAGTGTGTCAGTGTGCATCCAGTCAAGCTCCCACCGGCCAGTGCACAGTATGTCTCGGGAACTTTCAGGATGGGATTGAATTGCCTGTGGCCCACATCAGGGATCTCCGCTTAAGTGCTCACAGGTTCCTTTGTTTTTTTAAAAAAATGCATTCTTGGGATTCGAGCATTGCTAGCAAGGCCAGATCAGTGTCTGTCCCTGGGTAGGCCTTAAAACATAGTCCAGTCAGCCCATCAAGTCTGCTGTGCTGTTCAGTCAGGTGATGGCTGATCTGAGAAACACGAGGGAGAAAAGAATACGGTGCTGTTTAGGTGAAGAAAGACGATTAGGCCATAAGATTTTGGAGTAAGCCATTCTGCTATCGAGTGTGCTGCTCTGTTCTGACAAGGTCATGGCTGATCTGATAATCCTCAACTTCACGTTCCTGCCTTTTCCTGACAACCCTTAATTCCCCACTGATTAAAATTCCATGCATCTCACATTAATGCACTCAATGACCCAGCCTCAACAGCGCTCTGTGGTAAAGAATCGCATAGATTCAGTACTCCCTGGAGAAATTTCTGCTCACCTATGCCTTAGGTGAGTCGTAGAGATGTACAGCACGGAAACATACCCTTCGGTCCAACCGTACATGCCAACCAGATATCCCAATGCAATCTAGTCCCATTTGCCAGCACTTGCCTCGTATCCCTCTAGACCCTTCCTATTCATAACCCATCCAGATGCCTTTTAAATGTTGTAATTGTACCAGCCTCCACCACTTCCTCTGGCAGCTCATTCCATACATGCACCACCCTCTGTGTGAAAAAGTTGCCCCTGAGGTCTCTTTTATATCTTTCCCCTCTCACCCTAAACCTATGCCCCCTAGTTCTGGACTCCCCCACCGCAGGGAAAAGACTTTGTCTCTTCACTTATCCATGCCATCTCATGATTTTATAAACATCTATAAGGTCGCGTTTCAGCCTTTGGTGCTGCAGAGAAAACAGCCCCAGCCTTCTCAGCTTCTCCCTGTCTCTCAAATTATCCAACCTTTTGCAGTCAAGGATTTTCAACAATTTATGATAGGAAATTGTTGCCTAGTTCTGAGCTGATTCCTAGGAAAATGGGAATCTCTTCGTCCCCCCCATGCAAAGTGCCACCAACGAGATCACTGTTACGGATACTACAAGTAATGCCTGCATAAAACCAGAACAACAAAGTGAGGCAAGTTCACTTCTGGGTTTGTTTGCCTTTGTATCTGCTTCTGCAATGACTCCTTCCTTAAGGCTGGCATTTATTGACCATCCCCAATTATACTTGAGCAGATGGGGTACAGGGAAAGACATTAGTGAACCAAATGGGCTCTTAAGACAATGGTTATCTGGCCGCCATTAACTGGCTTTCATTCCTAGGCATTACTGAATTCAAATTTTGCCATCTGCTACTGTGAGATTGGAATGCATGTCCCGAACACATTAGCCTGGGCCTCTGGATGACTTGCCCAGCAATGTTCCTTCTGACTCTCCAAGTCTGGGTACACAGGGGAAAACCTGGTCAGAGACAATAAAAAAAAACTGCAGATACTGGGATCCAAAATGGACAGGCAGGAGGCTGGAACAACACAGCAAGCCAGGCAGCATCATGAGTCGTGAAGAAGGGTTACACCTGAAGTGTTGATTTCTCCACCTCCTGATGCCTGGCTTGCGGTGTTCTTCCAGCCTCCTGCCTGTCTGCACAGGGAGACTTGGCCATTTGATACAGAACTGGCTCGAAGGTAGAAGACACCTGTCGTTTGTGGAGGGTTGCTTTTCAGACTGTGGAGGCCTGTGACCAGTGGTGTCCCACAAGTGTTGGTGCTGGGTCCACTGCTTTTCATCATTTACATAAATGGTTTGGATTTGAACATAGGAGGTGTAGTTAGGAAATTTGCAGATGACAGGTTTGCAATGGTGCTGTTTGCAGCATTGATTCCTGATTGCAGAAGTCACTCCCCAAGCACAGACCTCAGAGGTTTATGCAGAAGAGAAAAGAATTCGTAAGGACATTGTACTCCGATTATATTAGCATAATGCCACTGCCTCCCCTATTATTAATGGCTTCCTCGACCTGTCATTTCAATGATTTATTCACCCAGGTCCTCCTGTTCCTGCACCCACACTCTAATTTTTTTTCCCTTTATGTTGTCTCTCCACATTCTCCTTGCCAAAATGAATCACTTCACACCTCTTTGCAGAAAATTTCATCTGCCGCTCAAATCTATACATTCCACCAGCTTGTCTGACGTCCTTTTGATGTTCCACAGTCTCCCTGCAGTTCACAATGCTTCCCGAGTATCAGGTCCATATATTTTGCGACTGTCTTGTGCAGACTATTTATATCAGGGGCAGCAGAGTCCCTAACACTGGTTCCTAAGAAAGTCCGCTTAAAAACATTCCTCTGGGCCAAAGAACAATTCTTTATCACGTTTCTTGTTACTCTGCCAATTTCATATTTACCATTTTACTATCCGTTTAATCAACCCATTCAGCGATGTTATTCACACGCCTGTGTGGGACTTGAAGCTGTGTCTCATAGCCCAGAGGTTCGGACACTACCATACACTTAATGGTAATGTCCTGGGAGTGTGGCGGAACCAAGAGACCTTGGGGTGAAGGTTCCTACTTACCTGAAAGTGGAGTCGCAGGTAGACCAGGATAGCGAAGAAGGCATTCAGTACATTTGACTTTATTGGTCAGTGCAGGGAGTGTGTGTTGGGAGGTCATGTTGCCGCTGTACAGGGCATTGGTTAGGCCACTTTGGAATATTGCGTTCAGTTCTGGTCTCCCCTGCTACAGAAAGGATGATGTTAAAACTTGAAAGGGTCCAGAAAAGATTTACAAGGATGTTGCCAGGGTTGGAGGGTTTGAGCTACAGGGAGAGGCTGAACAGGCTGGGGCTGTTTTCCCTGGAGCGTCGGAGGCTGAGGGGCATGGACAGGGTAAATATACAAAGTCTTTTCCCTGGGATAGGGGAATCCAAACTAGAGGGCACTGGTTTAAGGCAAGAGGGGAAAGATTTAAAAGGGGCAACTTTTTCACACAGAGGGTGGTGCTTGCATGGAATGAGCTGACAGAGGAAGTGGTGGAGGCTGGTACAATTACAAGGTTTGAAAGGCATCTGGATTATGCGAATTCTTTTCTGAATCCTTTCAAATTTCACAACTTTCTTCTGATAGGTGGGAGACTAGAATCGCTCACAGTATTCCAAAAATGGCCTAACCAATGTCCTGTACAGCCACAACATGACCTCCCAACTCTTCTATCAATCCTCTGACCAATAAAGGAAAGCATACCAAATACCCTCTTCACTATCCTATCTGCCTGCGACTCCACTTTCAAGGAGCTATGAATCCAAGGTCTCTTTGTTCAGCAACACTCCCTAGGACCTTACCATTAAGTGTATAAGTCCTGCTATGATTTGCTTTTCCAAAATGCAGCACATCATTTATTTAAATTAGACCCCGTCTGCCATTTCTCGGCTCATTGGCCCATTTGATCAAGATCCACTTGTAATCTGAGGTAACCTTCTTCACTGTCCATTATACCTCCAATTTTGGTGTCATCTGCAAACTTACTAACCTCCTATGTTCACATTCAAATCATTTATGTAAATGATGAAAAACAGTGGACCCAGCATCGATCCTTGTGGCACTCCACTGGTCACAGGCCTCCAGTCTGAAAAACAACCCTCCACCCTCTGTCTTCTACCTTCAAACCAGTTCTGTATCCAAAAGGCTAGTTCCCCCTGTATTCCATGAGATCTAACCTTGCTAACCAATCTACCATGAGGAACCCTGTCAAACACCTTACTGAAGTCCATATAGATCATGTCCACTGCTCTGCCCTCATCAATCCTATTCGTTACTTCAGAAAACTCAAATCTAGTTCGTGAGACATGATTTCCCACACACAAAGCCATGTTGACGATGGCTAATCAATCCTCGCCTTTCTAAATACATATAAATCCTGTCCCTCAGGATTCCCTCCAACAACTTGCCCACCACCGACGTCAGGTTCACTGGCCTATACCTTATCCTTACCGTCTTTCTTAAATAGTGCCACCACGCCAGCCAACTTCCAGTCTTCCAGCACCTCACCTGCGACTATCGATTATATAAATATCTCAGCAAGAGACCCAGCAATCACTTCCCTCGCTTCCCACAGAATTCTAGGGTACACCTGAACAGGTCCTGGGAATTTATCTACTTTTATGCGTTTCAAGACATCCAGCACCATCTCCTCTGTAATATGGACATTTTTCAAGATGTCACCATCTATTTTCCCACATTGTATATCTTCCACATCCTTTTCCACAGTAACACTGTGCAAAATACCCATTTAGTATCTCCCCAATATATCTTTGGACTGTGGGAGGAAACAGGAGCACTCGGAAGAAACACGCGCAGATACAGAGAGATTGTGCAAACTCCACACAGACAGTCGCCCAAGGGTGGAATCGAACCTGGGTCCTTGGCACTGTGAGGCGCCAACGGCCTAGCCACTGTACCACCCCAATGTTTTTCTCTGTAACTTCCTTGCAAATTTATTCCTTTACAACAATCCACCTAATTAATGGCCCACTAACTGAACTAAATAGTGTAATTACCCTTTTTTTGTTTCTTAGCTAAATAAATTATGTCCTTGATCCTCTCTGTTAAGCGCTACAATATTCTCTTTAAATCAAACTGGCATCCTCCCCTTTTCCCTTCCCTTCCTGTACGCCTTGAATTCAGCAATATTTAATATCCAAACCTGCCAGCTTATCACCACAAAATTATATCTCCATGTGGCTATCACACCCCAAAACTCACCCATTTTATTTACCGCACTCCACGCATTCACATACATGCAAAATAGCA
This sequence comes from Chiloscyllium plagiosum, assembly GCF_037043375.1. NCBI lineage: Eukaryota > Metazoa > Chordata > Chondrichthyes > Orectolobiformes > Hemiscylliidae > Chiloscyllium > Chiloscyllium plagiosum. Next base: position 28,977,138 of record NW_028270173.1, read on the forward strand.
TTTATTTTGTTTTAAAGGATGTTGGATTTCCTATATCATCAGGTGCTATAGTTTCAGCCTTATCAGCAACCTCTTAAACAGGGCCTGAGCCATTTTGGTAACTGCAGGCTAGATGCTGAGACTGGGTGCATCAATGTTACCCTGCAGGATGATGGCTACAACGATCTGACGATTATTTGCTGTATCTCCCTTAAAGTCAGGAACAGGCATAAGACCACCAATTTTGGTCCTGGAACGTCTACGTTCAAGCGACTTCGGAATGCTAAGTTATCTCAAAGGGAAGTTGGAAATGGGGGAAGTAGGGAAGGTGGGTGGCACGGTGGCTCAGTGGTTAGCACTGCTGCCTCACAGTGCCAGGGACCTGGGTTCGATTCCCGCCTCGGGCAACTGTCTGTGTGGAGTTTGCACATTCTCCCTGTGTCTGCGTGGGTTTCCTCCCACAGTCCAAAGATGTGCTAGTCAGGTGAATTTGACGTGCTAAATTGCCCATAGCGTTAGGTGGCTTAGTCAGGGGTAAATATAAGGGTGAGTGGGTTACTCTTTGGAGGGTCGGTCTGGACTTGTTGGGCCTGTTTCTGTATTGTAGGGAATCTAATCTAATCAAATGTTTGAGCAATGTCTGACGGCGCCACGCTGGTGTGCAGTCAGAACATCAATGGTATTGTCTACTAATGTTGCTGTCAAACCTAAGAGGCATTCTGCCTACCACATGACAGAATAGAATGGAATATGAATTTCAGCACTAGTGTGATACCAGGCCGTACACTTCGATGACTGTTGGATTCTGTCGAACATGACATCCCCTTGACTCTGTGCAATAGGCAGCATGGTGACCATACTCAAAGAACAATACAGCGCAGGAATAGGCCCTTCGGCCCTCCAAACATGTGCTGTCACTTGTTGCTCTTCAGTGCTAAAACTTTCTTCACTTACAGGATCCGTATCCTTCTATTTCCTTCCTATTTATGTATTTGTCCAGTTGCCTCTTGAATGCTGATCTGACAGTTCTCAATGCCACTTCCCTACCGTTTCCCTGTAACCCTTGATTCCCTCGCTATCTAAAAACGTCTCAAAGCTTGAATATATCTAACGAACCAACCCTCTGCGGTAAAGAATTGCGTGGATTACCTCCCCTCAGAGAAGAAATTCCTCCTCATCTCTGCCTTAAATAGGCATCCCCTTATTCTGAGACGACGCGCAGTGGTCCTAGGTTCCCCCAGGAGGGGGGAACACCCCTTCCGCATCTACACTGTCAGAGATGTATATAATGGAAACAGACCCTTCGGTCCAACTCATCCATGCCGACCAGATATCCTAAATTAATCTAGTCCCATTTGTCAGCATCCATATCCCTGTAAACCCTTCCTATTAATGTACCCATCCAGATGCCTTTTAAATGCTGTAATTGTACCAGCCTCCATCACTTCCTCATGCAGCTCATTCCATACTCACACCACCCTCTGCATGAAAACAGTTGCCCCTTCGGTCCCTTTTAAATCTTCCCCCCCCCCTCACTCCTAAACCGAGTCCCCCCAAAGATAAGATGAGAGGAGGCTCAAGAGTGGCGGAAGTGCTAGCACGGACCAGCGGAGATGAATGGCCTGTTTCAGTGCCATATAATCACATGTACTGCGGAAATCTCTTGACCAGGCATTTTGGGGACGGCAAAGGATCCATGGACATTGATATTAAGGTCTGTGTGGGCGGCACAGTGGCTCAGTGGTTAGCACTGCTGCCTCACTGCACCAGGGACCCGAGTTCGATCCCACCCTCAGGCAACTGTCTGTGCACATCCTCCCCGTGTCTGCGTGAGTTTCCTCCGGGTGCTCCGGTTTCCTCCCACAATCCAAAAACGTGCTGGTTCGGGTGGATTGGCCATGCTAAATTGTCCCATAGTGTCCAAGGGTGTGTAGGTTAGGTGCGTTAGTCAGGGGTAAATGTAGGGAAGTGGGTTACTCTTCAGAGGGGTCGGTGTGGACTTGTTGGGCCGAAGGGCTTGTTTGCACACTGTGGGGATTCTACGGTTCTGTGAGCCTGACTCACAAGAGACCCTGTACGCTGGGACTGAGCACTTTTTTGGCACCACATGAGGAAACGGACACCGATTTCAGCCGCCGAGGGGTGGGGGTGGGGGAGGGGAGGATGCCACTCTGACTCGTGATGCCTCCTCCGTTTCTTGAGAGGCAGACACCTGCCGGAGTGGGGGAGAATGGTCGAGGAACACAATTGCTTGCAGGCACACGGTGAGGCCGGAGCTCTGTAAATCTTCAGAGAGAGAGAGAGAGAGAGAGAGAGATGGGCGCGTCAGATAGCGGTCGCCTAGCAACCCATCTCCCAACTGCTTACATTAATCTGGCAGGCAGGTGCGAGCGAGCTGAGCTCCTGTGTCACTGGAGAGTGTTGGGATTAATGCCGCCGAGAGACTGCGGTACAGGAAAAACAATCCTCAGCTCGTAGCTTTCAGTGTGCAATCGGAGTGGGGTGGAGGGGGTGATGCACACAAGCCACCGCCACCCAATCCCCCCTCCCCTCCGAGCCTGACCCTTCCTGCGAAGGGGGGGGGGGGATCGACCTCTCTTTTTGGTTGTTGCTCCCTCTCTGCCCCTCCGAATCCCGGACACGGGGTGTTCAAACAACCGGCTGGACCCGGTGGGGTGCGGGGTTTGGGGGCTTTGCATTCCCGCCACGCCAGTGTTATGGACCAGGCCAGACCCCCTCAAAACCGTTTCAAGGAGGGCAGCCCAGAGCCTGACTTTGCGAGCAGATGTACAGTGGGTGTTCGGGGAGAGGATCAGCTGGTCAAACCACTCGGTTTTAAACAGCACAGAAGTTATTTACAAGACCTCTGAGTGGAACACGAACAACACGATACAGAACAGCTTAACCCTTCCGAAAACCCGACAGATCACCCCAACTTAATGACGCTGTTCCAGACATTTGCCACAATCCCCATAAACAACCCCTTGGCACAAGATTTAGATTCAAACACAGGGTCTTACAGGAGAGAGATCAGAGAGGACCAACCTGGACCTGCGTCTATGGGTCCAACAGCTCTTTTCCTCGCTAGTGCTAAAAACCAAACCAAACCAAACCAGAGAGAAGCTGAGCTGGGAGAACTGGCCACTCCCTTTTCATTATACAAGTGTTTATTTATTAAACCTGAAAGCCTTCTGCCTGAGGCAGTATCTGTTATCTATTATCAAATTGGCCCCAAAACCCTTCAACCCCCAGGCTTTTTGGAGACTGTGACTGAAAGAAAAAACCAAGGACACCATAACCTTGTTAAAGGAGCAACTTCCTCTCACCAGCGTTAACCAGGACTGACTGGTAAGACCCGGGAGCAGGGGTGAGGTAGGCCACTCTCCTGCTCTGCCATTCAATGAGCCAGTCTGATCACCCTCAACTCAATTACAACATTTTAAAGGCATCTGGATGAGTGTGTGACTATGAAGAGTTTAGAGGGTAATGGGCCAATGCTGGCAAATGGGACTAGATCAGTTTAAGATATCTGTGGACGGTGTGCACGAGTTGGACTAAAGGGTCTGTTTCCATGTTATATAACTCTACAACTCTATAACCATGACTCCACTTTCATGCCTCCCACCCCCCCGTAACCTTCCTGATTGATTGAAGGCTGTCCATCTTGGCCTTGAGCATGCTTAATGAATCAGCCTGGGTCGCTAAGCTCTCTGCGGTGAATAATTCCACAGATTCACTACCCTCCGAGAGTGGAAATTCCTCCTCGTCTTCCTCTTAAATGGGCAACCTCACATTCCGAGATGACGCCCTTCGGTCCTAGACTCTCCCACAAGGGGAAACAACCTCTCCAAGATTGACTCTGAAACATACAAGATACTTTGGAAACTCGACAAAAATATTCCGCCTCTCACTTTTCTAAGTTCCGATTCTAAGTACAGACTCCCCCTGTCCTCCTAAAATAGTCATACCTGGGTGAAGAAGGGCTTATGCCCGAAACGTCGATTCTCCTGTTCCCTGGATGCTGCCTGACCTGCTGCGCTTTTCCAGCAACACATTTTCATACCTGGATATCGGCCTGGTGAACCTTCTCTAGACTACTTCCAATGCCAGTACATCTTTCCTTAGATGGTCCACGGTATTCCAGCTTTGGTCTGACTCGTGTCTTGTAGTTTTAGCATTACCTCCCTATTTTCATAGTCCATTCCCTTTGAAATGTTGCAAGGTCTTACCTAATGTTCTTTGTGATTCACACAAACCTCCTTACGCGGTCAAATTACAATCGCCCGGGAATTGGTACCGAGAAAACTGATCGTAGAAGCAGTCTATTTGGGCTATCGAGTCCACACCGACCCTCCAAACAGCGTCCCACCCAGACCTAAGCTTCCCTGTCACCCTCATCCTTGTAACCCTGTATTTCCCATGGCTACTCCACCAAGCCTACATCCCTGAACACTGTGGGCAATTTCGCATGGCCAATCCTTCAAACCTGCACATCTTTCTCCCCAACCCCACCCCCCTCTCATTTATCTCTCCACTCTGCAGGCACCCTGCCTCTATTCCTGATGAAGGGCTTTTGCCCGAAACGTCGATTTTCCTGCTCCTCGGATGCTGCCCTGAACTGCTGTGTTTTTTCCAGCACCACTCTAATCCAGAATCTGGTTTCCAGCATCTGCAGTCCTTGTTTTTACCTGCACATCTTTGCACTGTGGGAGGAAACCTGAGCACCTGGAGGAACCCCCAGTGGACACAGGGAGAAGGTGCAAACTCCATGCAGACAGTTGCCTGAGGCTGGAATCGAACCCAGGTCCCTGGCGCCATGAGGCAGCAGTGCTAACCCACTGAGCCACCGTGTCACGTGGAGCTGTTGGGTGACATATCCTGGTTCCTGTTGGACTTCACTCTTGACCTGTTGAAAGTGGCCAATGAGCTTGTAGATGCATTGGCGGTAATTTTCCAAAGCTTGCTAGTTACTGGAAAAGTTCCCTCAGACTAGAAAGGAGCAAGTTAAGCCATTCTCTTTACAAAGGGAGGAAGGCAGAAAGCAGGAAACAATAGGCCAGCTAGCTTGATGTCCACCATGTGGGGGAGGTTTCAGCATCGATCATTAAGAAGGTTAGAAATATTCACGGTACTTGTGAAGTTTTGTGAAAGGGAAATCACGTTTCACCAATTTATTGAAGTTCTTTGAAGGACGAATGTGCACAGTGAATAGGGTAGAGACTGTTGACATTCTGCAGTTGGATTTCTAGATAAGGTCATTACCCGAAATGGAAACACACAAGATGGAGTGAAACATGGATGGAAGACTGGCTGGCTGGGAGAAAACAGAGACTGCTTTTTGTGCTCTTCCTGAAACTTTGTATTCCTCGCTCTGTTCTATCACCCGATGATCTTTGCGTGGTATGATCTGCCTGTACTTCATGCAAAACAAAACTTTTCACTGCACGTAGGTGCACGTGATAATGATAAAGCAAATCAAATAATAGGGTCTTTCTTGTGATTGACAGAATGGAGGCCTTAACCTTTTACGACTTATGTTAATGCCTCAAGTGTTTATGCCCCACATACAAAATGCTCCCTGTTGAAGTATACCTGCAGGCCATTCATCAATGAGACTTGGAACAAGTGTTCTGGCGTCAGTCACCACAATTGTTAACCCAGAGGTCGCAGGTCAAAGTTCCCGACCTCGCCCAGCTGTGTGGCACGGGCCTGAGCTTTCCCAATAACAGTGGGAGCCTGCAGCATAGGGAAGATGGTTCTGGATTTCAGAAGTCCCATTCGCAGAACCGTCACCAGCCATTTTTGCCCAGATGGGAAAGGGTGCGTCGAAATGGGGCCAGGTTGTCATTAACCTGCCATTAACCCTATCTGTACCCCTTATGATTTTATAAATCTCTCCAAGGTCACCTCGCAACCTTCCATGCTGTTTCCCCCCCACCGCCCGCCAGTGAAAAAAGTCCCAGTTTGGATTTCAAGAAACATGGCCAGCCCTGACCTGTCATTCGACTGCCTGGGTTTGACAGTGAGTGGGAGATTAATCTCTCCTTCCCCTGGCAAGCGTGGAGAGTTGGCTCCCTCAAATGGAGTAAGGGATATGTGTTGGGGGGGGGGGGGGGGGAAGAAAATAAAGAGTTGGGTTCTGGAACGCACTGCCTGGAAATTTGACGGAGGCAAGGTTCAATCGAGGCATTCAAGTCAGGCATTGGGTGATTATTTGGTTGGAGGGGAGAAAGGCAGGAGATTGGCAGTAGGGGCTAGAACCGGTGCAGGCATGAATGGCCTCTCTCTCTCTCTCTCTCTGCGCTGTAATAATCCTGTGCTTCCTCCAGGCCTGTGCGACCCTGGCCTGAATTTATCACCCGTCTTCCGCTGCTAGACAAATCTAATGGCCCTCCCACGGGACAAATCTCTCACAATGCCAATTGGGTGCCTTGGGAGTCACTTTGCTTCCCTGCAGTTATGGGAATCCCAGGTCTCAGACTTACCTGACAGCACAGCATTGGGATGTCATCGGTAAACTATCTGCCCTCCACTCCCACAACCCTTCTATCTAGAAAAGCGAGAAGCAACTTTATAAAATACATGAGTAATTACACAACCGAGGGCGTCAGTTACTCACTGGTTATTTCTTCATCTCTCTTGGAATCTGAAACCTCTGACTCACACAACCATCCATCACCAAGCTCAGCTTCTTCTTAGCAACCATAAGACCTCGCAGACATGAACTTCTCTATTACCTCAGGCACCCTCCAACTCTCCATCAAATCCCAATCTCTACATTGTGTGAACGCATCTTCACCAGCCAACCCAGAGGTCTCCTAGAATGACTGATTAACGGGGGAGAAAATAAAACGAGGATAAATCTGACCCTGTCTGTCTCACACCAGGATGCAATGTTGCTCTTACGCACTTGACAAGGAGAAGGCACCCAATCAATAGAGCAGTTTCTCAAGCACAGTGGATTGTGGGTATTGAAGCTGCCATTCCTGACTGCTTGCTGGAAAGGTTGTTGTGCCCTGCAACCAATGCTGGATGCAAGGCGTTTCTTTATTCATTCAAGACATGTGGGCATTATTGGCCAGTCCAACACGTATTGCCAATCCCTTGGTGTCTCTGGAGAGAGTGGCGGTGAGCTGCCATCTTGAACAGCTGCAGTACGTTTTGGTGCAGGAACACTCAGACCATTGTTTCGAGAGAGTGTTCTTGGAATTTTGACCAGCGACACTGGAGGCCCAATGATCTAGTTCTAAGTCAGGAAGCTGCGTGTCTTGGGGGGGTTCCTGGAGGGTCACGTTGCCATACATCCTCTTCCCTTGTTCTGTGGTTGCAGCTTTGGAAGGTGAGAGGGGAAATATTTAAGAAGGACCTAAGGGGCAACATCTTCATGCAGAGAGTGGTGCATATATGGAATGGACTGCCAGAGAAAGTGGTTGAGCTAGTTACAATGGCAACATTTTAAAAACATTTGGATAGGTACATGGGTGAGAAGGGTTTGGCTAGCTAAAAGAAGACCGAGGTGGTGGCTGATGGGAAGTGTCCATCCTGGAGCTCAGTTACCAGTGGTGTACCGCAAGGAGCTGTTTTGGGGCCACCGCTGTTTGTCATTTTTATAAATGATCTGGATGTGGGCGTAGAAGGATGGGTTAGTAAATTTGTAGATGACACAAAGGTAGGCAGAGTTGTGGATAGTGCCGAAGGATGTAGTGGGTTACAGAGAGACATAGATAAGATGCAGAGCTGGGATAAGAAGCGGTAAATGGAGGTTAATGTGGAAAAGTGTGAGGTAGCTCACTTTGGAAGAAATAACAGGAATGCAGAGTACTGGGCTAATGGTAAAATTCTTGGCAGTGTCGATGAACAGAGAGATCTCAGTGTCCAGCTGCATAAATCTCTGAAAGTTGCCACCCAGGTTGATAGGGTTGTTAAGAAGGCACATGGTGTGTTGGTGTTTATTGGTTGGGGGATTCGGAGCCATGAGGTCATGCTGCAGCTGTACAAGACACTGGTAAGGCCACACCTGGAGTATTGTGTACAGTTCTGGTCACCGCAGTATAGGAAGGATGTGGAATCTTTGGAAAGGTTCAGAGGAGATTTACTAGGATGTTGCCTGGTACGGAGGGAAGGTCTTACGAGGAAAGGCTGAGGGAACTGAGGCTATTTTTGTTAGAAGGAGTTTGAGAGGTGACTTAATTGAGACGTATAAGATAATCAGAGGGTTAGATAGGGTGGACAGGGAGAGCCTTTTTCCTCGAATGGTGAAGGCTAACATTAGGGAACATAGCTTTAAATTGAGGGGTGATAGATATAGGACAGTTATCAGGGGTAGTTTCTTTACTGCCTGCAACAGTAGTTGACTCGCCAACATTAAGGGCATTTAAATGGACATTGGACATATATATGGAGAATAATGAAATGGTGTAGGTTAGATGGGCATCAGATTAATTTCACAGGTCAGCGCAACATCATGGTCTGAAGAGCCTGTACTGCGCTGTAACGTTCTCTGCTCTAGGTTTGGAGGGTTATGGACTAAATACGGGCAACTGGAACTAGCTGAATGGCACCATGGTCAGCATGGACCAGTCGGGGCTAGCGACTTACCCACTACTCCCAACCTCATGGTGCTGAGCCAATTGATCCATCATTGAAGGTATGCCACACTATCCCCCACCAAAGCCTTTCTTTCTTATCCCAGACCCCCAGTCACACCCCGCAAGCATCTATCTTTGGCCACCTTCTCGATCCCACAAATTGCCCCGTCCTCTACCTACTATCTCCATCCCTTTTCCCTGTCTCAGCTCACATGTAGCTGAAACCCTTGTGTCTCCTCAGACTCAGCTAGACTGAAAGACTCCACCCTTTCCACTCTTCAGAAGCGTGAGGCTGATCCAAAGTGTTGCTGCCCACATCCTGACGTGCATCACCGTTCATTCACCTGTCACTCCTGGGCTCACAGACCCCAATATTAAAATTCTCCTCCTTGCTTTCTCAGGTCAAGATGTGGAGGTGATGGTGCTGGACTGGGTTGGACAGGGTCAAAGATCACACAACACCAGGGGTTATAGTCCAACAAATTTATTTAAATCACAAGCTTGTGTTTTCAGATACACCTATTGGACTATAACTTGGTGTCGTGTGATTGTTAACCTTCACAAGTCAACAACAAAGACCTCTCCCACCTCTCCCCCACTACACCCTGTCCCCCCCCCCCCCTCCCCTGACCCCTATCCCGGTCATAATCTCTTCCAACCTCTTCTGTCAGGCTGAAGATACAGAAGCTTAAACACACGTACCAATGGGTTCAAAAACAGCTTCTTCCCTGCTGTTATCAGCCTTCTGAACGGACCTCTCAAATTTCACATCTAACGTTGATCTTGCTTTCTGTGCACTTTCTTTGCAACTGTAACTTTGGTATTTCTTGCTCAGTCCAACCACCCAATGATCTTTGTACGTTATGATCTGCCTGTATTGCACACAAAACAAAATTTTTCACTGTACCCAGGGACACGTGACAACAATAAATCAAATCAAATCAAATCCCACAATGAATTCCCACTCTGGGGCCAGCACGGTGGCTCAGTGCTTAGCACTGCTGCCTCACTGCAGTGCCTTCAATTCCAGCCTCGGGGTGACTGTCTGTGTGGAGTTTGCACATTCTCCCTGTGTCTGTGTGGGTGTGCTCTGGTTTCCTCTCACAGTCCAAAGATGTGCAGGTCAGGGTGGATTAGCCATGGCTAAATTACCCCATAGTGTCCAGGGATGTGCATTAGTCAGGATAATGGGGTGGGGCAAATGGTCTGGGTGGATTGCTCTTCGGTGGGTTAGTGTGGACTTGTTGGGCCGAAGAGCCTGTTTCCACACTGTTGGGATTCTATGAATTCCTCCCTCTCAGTCTCTTCAACATTCTCCAGCCTCACCACCATTCCAAAATACCCGCACTCCTCCAATTCTAGCGTCTCAAGCATCACCGACTTCAATCAACATTGGCCAGTGAAGGCACAGCCACCAATGTCCCAACGTCCTGTGAAACCTTCCTCTAAGCCAATTCTCCACCCTGCAAACTCCAGGAACTGAAGATCAATCAGCAGGGATCAGCGGCGAGAAATACGTAGGAGGAAAACAGCGGAGATGTTGAAAACGTAGGAGTTCCTGTTTTCGTTTCTCATGAGCATTTGTTTGTAGCAAAAATATTGGTGATGGGCTGGGGGCGAGAGGCTTTTTAACTGACGGGCAGCTCAGACTCAAGCTGTTTATCCTAACCGGCCCGTGGGAGGGTCACGTGGACCAGAGGTGGAGCAGCGTGAGTGGAGCGTCTCAAGGTGAGAGGTCACGTGATGGAATCTCCAGGGGCAGATGCCACCAGAGTTGGCAACACAACCAGTGGGCACCAAGCAGGTCAGAAATACGTTACATTCAAAGGGCAAACTTTGCAGCAGGACACACTGCAGGATTTGTTAGTTTCGATAAAGTCGAAATTGTAGCCGATCCACCTTGGACTCAAGAGAATGGGACAGCAGTTATGTTCCAGCTGTACAGAGCTCTGGTAAGACTCCCATCTTGTAGGAACAGCATTCCGAGCTGCATATAACCATGAGCTACAACTACAGTATCCCCCAAACCAGAGGGTTTCTCACAGCACAGTGGTATGTCCCTATCTCTGAGCCAGGAGGCATGGAATTGGAATCCCTACAGTATGGAAACAGGCCATTCGGCCCAACAAATCCACACCAACCCTCTGAAGAGTAACCAACCCAGACCCATTCTGCTACCCTACGTTTACTGCTGACTAATGCACTTAACCTACATATCCCTGAACACTACAGGGCAATTTAGTATGGTCAATTCACCCTAACGTGCACGTCTTTGGACTGTGGGAGGAAACTGGAGCATCTGGAGGAAACCCACGCAGACACGGGGAGAATGTGGAAACTCCACACAGTCGCCCTGAGGCAGGAGTCGAACCCGGGTCCCTGGCACCGTAAGGCAGCAGTGCTAACCATTGAGTCATTGCGCTGCCACTGAGCCACAGTCCCACCTGCTCCAGAGGTGCGTAATGATATTTCTGAACCGGTTGATCAGGAAACTGTGGGATCAAGGCCGTGCTTGATTGGGAGGTCAAGCTGCGGATAGGTCAGTCAGTGTGGGGTCGCTTGGATAGAGCAGTGCATGATGGAGCATAAACTAACTACTGGTCCAGAGTCACATCTTGCCAATGCAGCTCGACAAGCGTCCCATCTCTAATCTACTCAATTAAAATTGATTCCAAAAATGCCCGCTTTTCAGACTGGGATTGTTGGGAGCCGAATTTGAGGTCGTCTACCTATAACAGAATAGCAGAAGTCGCTGGAGGGGTCGAATGGCCCCCCCTCTATTCCAATATAGTAGGAATCACAGGGGGAGCTGCTCTTGCACCCAAAGATCAGAAATATACATTATCTTTGCGTCGGCGTCTTTGAAAGAACAAACTTCACAGCCCTGGGACCCAACACACGATGTGGAATGTGACCGTGACATTGCTACATCTGCACAGCAATCTCGGATATTACTGTCTTTGAGTCATATCAAAGCAGAGCTAGTGGCACTTCTACTGACATTTATTGCTGTGATTAAGATTATTTAGCTCCCTCTGTTTTATACTAAGTATAATTTACCTTTTACGGGAAGCAATGGTGTAGAAGTCTTTCATGGTATCAACAGTAGTAAAGTTAAAATGTGTGAAACACATCATGTTTTGTGGATAGGTTTAGTAGCTGACTCCATCCTTGAAATCCATCTCGAAGAGAGCAAATAACAGCAAGGGACAGGGGGACAGGAAGACGTCAGTCACAAATGTTTTCGGTGCATTCCCTATCTCTCAGACACACAGACAGACATAACGGCCTTGAAGGCTCAAGAACAATGCCAGATCTGGAGGAAGTAGTAAAGAGGTAGAAAGATACAGAAAAGGAATCAGAGGGAGAGTGAGAGAGAGACAGTGAAAAAAATCATGATGGGCAGAAAGGAAAGCAGGGACATGGACAGAGAGTCATTTGCTGACATTGGGATTTGGTGTGAAAAGCCCATTGCATGTGCTGAGTGGTCCTCTAACTATTCCAAGCTCCTCTGCCTTCGCATCCTTGCAAACTCTCTGTAAACTTCTCTCTTTCTCCTTCACTCTCTTTCTCCCTTCCCCCCTCACTCTCTCTCTCTTCCCCCTCACTCTCTCTCTCTTCCCCCTCACTCTCTCTCTCTTCCCCCCCTCTCTCTCCCCCTCACTCTCTCTCTCTCTCCCCCTCACTCTCTCTCTCTTCCCCCTCACTCTCTCTCTCTTCCCCCTCACTCTCTCTCCCCCTCACTCTCTCTCTCCCCCTCACTCTCTCTCTCTTCCCCCTCTCTCTCTCTTCGCCCCTCATTCTCTCTCTTCCCCCCCTCTCTCCCCCCTCACTCTCTCTCTCTCTTCCCCCTCTCTCTCTCTTTGCCCCTCATTCTCTCTCTTTCCCCCCTCTCTCCCCCCTCACTCTCTCTCTCTCTCTTCCCCCCTCTCTCTCTCTTCGCCCCTCATTCTCTCTCTTCCCCCCTCTCTCTCCCCCCTCACTCTCTCTCTTCCCCCTCACTCTCTCTCTCTTCCCCTCACTCTCTCTCTCTACCCCCTCACTCTCTCTCTCTTCCACCTCACTCTCTCTCTCTCTCTCTCCATCCCTCACTCTCTCTTCCCCCTCACTCTCTCTTCCCCCTCACTCTCTCTCTTCCCCCTCACTCTCTCTTCCCCCCTCACTCTCTCTTCCCCCCTCACTCTCTCTCTTCTCCCTCTCTCTCTCTCTCTCTCTTTCCCCTCACTCTCTCTTTCCTCCCCTCACTCTCTCTCTTCCCCCTCACTCTCTCTCCCTCTCTCTTCCCCCTCACTCCTGCCTGCACCACTTGGCCTCACTCGTTCTCTTCCACTCCCAGCCTCCCGCTTGGTTAACCCAGCTGTCTCCTCAGCCCTTCAGAGTGCCTTATAATCTTTCCCTCAGTGTGCACCAGCGTCAACACTGATGCCAATGTTTGCAGGGCTCCCGAGGAGGGAGGTGGGGTGTTCCTCATCCACCCGGCCTCAACATTGGATTTCACCAGTTTCCAATTCTCACCCCACTCCCCCCACCACCCCATCCCAGGTCCAACCCTCCAACTTGGCTCCACCCTCTTGACCTGTCCATCTTCCTTTTCACCGATCCGCCCCCTATCCTTCCCATCGACCTATCGCCATCACCACCTACCTTCACCCATCTAAAAGACACAAGGCAGGGGAGAATAGTGAACAGGGACAAAGATCCAGGCGTCTTAGATAGAGGTCAGATTTAGAACTCAGATACAATGAGACTCTCGCAACAACAATTCAAACAGTTTCCCCCTCAGTCCCAACCAGACCCATTCCTGCACACGTCCTGCCCGTCTGGCAGATGGGGGTTAACTGAGCTCAGTTGCTGCTGATCCAAATATTTCGTCTTCTTCGTTTGTGAGTAATTTCAGTCGGGATCAGGCTGAGTGAGTACCAAACCAAAACCTTAGAAGTAAGGCCCGAGTGAAGTGTCAGATGCAGAGGCAGTTTTAAATATGGCTGTGAGCTTCAAACGATTCCTGTTCCAAAAAAAGCCGAAAACTTGGCTCCAGAAATGACTTGCTGATCGTGGTGGAGGAGGCGTCATCGTGCGGCTCTGACATTTGCTGGGACTTCCGCCTGACAGGGCTCATTAACTCCTTAAAAGAGAAGCGATGCTCTCAGGGCGTGGCCATTGTGTCAAGTTACAGAAGAGGCCATTCAGCCCCTCCAGCTGTCTCTGCCGTTCAATACCATCATGGCTAATCTTTGGCTTCAAAGCCATTTTCCCGCCTGTCCCTCGTACCCATTCATTTCCCAGGTGTTTGAAACGCTATTGATCTCTGTCCTGAAAGATACTTAGACACACTGCAAACCCCAAGCCTCCAGGGTACACAGCATTCCCGAGATTTACAATCCCTTGGGTGAAAAACAATTCTTGTCATCTCAGTTATAGAATCACAGAAACAAACCCCTTGCCTACGCCGACCAGATATCCTGAACTGATCTAGTCCTGTTTGCCAGCACTTGGCCCATAGACAATACCGCCTAGGAACCCTCCAACCACAAGGGATGAACTCGGATTTCACCAGTTTCCTCATTTCCCCTCCCCCCACCTTGTCTCAGTCAAATCCATCGAATTCAGCACCGCCTTCCTAACCTGCAATCTTCTTCCCGACCTCTCCGCCCCCACCCCAGTCTGACCTATCACCCTCACCTTGACCTCTTTCCACCTATCACATTTCCAACGCCCCTCCCCCAAGTCCCTCCTCCCTACCTTTTATCTTAGCCTGCTGGACAAACTTTCCTCATTCCTGAAGAAGGGCTTATGCCCGAAACGTCGATTCTCTTGTTCCCTAGATGCTGCCTGACCTGCTGCGCTTTTCCAGCAACACATTTTCAGCTCTGATCTCCAGCATCTGCAAACCTCACTTTCTCCCCATATCCAATAAACCCTTCCTATTCATATACCCATCCAGATGCCTTTTAAATGCTGTAATTGTACCAGCCTCCACCACTTCCTCTGGCAGCTCGTTCCATACGCGCACCACCCTCTGTGTGAAAACTTTGTCTCTTAGGTCCCTTTTAAATCTTTCCCTTCTCACCTTAAACCTATGCCCTCTAGCTCTGGACTCCCCCAACTCCGTGGAAAAGACCTTGTCAATTGACTCTATCCATGCCCCTCATGATTATAAACCTCTATAAGGCCACCCCTCAGTCTCTGACTGGGAAATGATCAGGCCTCTTATCCTGAGACTACCTCCCGGCTTTGTCATCTCTCCAGCCCAGGCAAATCAACCCTCACTGGATATGATGCCAAGCTCACTGACAATTTCATATGTTTCAATGAGATCACCTCTCATTATTTCTAAACTCAAGAGAATGCAAGTCCAATCTCTTGAATCTAATACAGCCACCGACTTCCACTCTGCAGATGTTCCCCTGATCTTGTAAAAGGAATTATTTCTACAGGCGTGATTCCGAACTGCGGTCATTAAAAGAGAAAAAAGACAATCCATTGTCTGCAGTGACATTCACTTGGGATCTCAACTTGCTTTTTTCAAACACTACTCTCAGACTACACTGGACTCACCGGACTCTCAGTGAGAGATTTTTAATCCAGTCCTCACTCATTCCCTAGCAATCCTCACCTCTCCCCGTGGCAGCTGACCGCTGGGAGGGAGGGTGGACAGATGTGTACAGCACTTTTTGTTGTACGAGAGGCCAGCGGGTTGTCATCACAGGTCGGCCGAGAGTGGCGATCACCGACAATCTCTCCTGGTCCAACCACGTCGAAGTCAGGAAAGCGCAACAACGTCTCCTCTTCCCCAGGAGGCTAAGGAAATTCGCCATGTCTGTGAGGAATCTGACCAACTTTCACAGATGCGCCACAGAAAGCCTCCTATCTGGGCGCGTCCCGGCTTGGTACAACAACTGCTCTGCCCAGGGACCGTGAGAAACTACAGAGAGTCGTGAGCACAGCCCAGTCCATCGTCCAAACCAACTGACTCCATCTACACTTCCCTCTGCCTCGGGAAGGCAGCCAGCATCATCAAAGACCCCTCCCACCCAGATAATACTCTCTTCCAACCTTTTCTGTCAGGCAGAAGATATAAAAGTTTGAATACACAAACAAACTGATTCAAGAACAGCTTCTTCCTCATGGTTATCAGACGTTTGAACAGACCTCTCAAATGTTAATTCTGATCTCTCTCTCCCCCCACCCACCCCCGTCTCTCTCTCTCCCTCTCTCTCCCTCTCTTTATCTCTCTCTCTCCCTCTCTCTCCCTCTATCTCTCTCTCTATCTCTCTCTCTCCCCCCTCTCTCTCTCTCTCCCCTCTCTCTCTATCTCTCTCTCTCTCCCTCTCTCTCCTCCTCTCTCCCTCTCTCCCTCTCTCCCTCTCTCTCTCACACCCTCTCTCTCCCCCCTCTCTATATATATCTCTCTCTCCCTCTCTCTCTCCCCCCTCTCTATATATATATCTCTCTCCCTCTCCCTCACTCTCCCCTCTCTCTCTCTCTCCCCCCTCCCCCCCTCTATCTCTCTCTCCCTCTCTCTCCCTCTCTCTCTATCTCTCTTTATCTCTCTCTCTCCCTCTCTACCCCCCTCTCCCCCCCATTCTCTCTCTCCCCCCTCTCTCTCCCCATCTCTCTCCCTCTCTCTCTCTCTATCTCTCGCTCTCCCTCTCTCTCTATCTCTCTCTCCCTCTCTACCCCCGTCTCCCCCCACTCTCTCTCTCTCTCCCTCCCTCTCCCTCTCTCTCTCTATCTCTCGCTCTCCCTCTCTCTCTCTATCTCTCTCCCTCTCTACCCCCCTCTCCCCCCCACTCTCTCTCTCTCCCCCCCTCTCTCCCTCTCTCTCTCTATCTCTCGCTCTCCCTCTCTCTCTCTATCTCTCTCTCCCTCTCTCCCCCCCTCTCTCCCCCCCCCCTCTCTCTCTATACCTTCTCTGCAGCTGTAACACTGTAGTCTGCACTCTGTTCCACTACCCTGATGCACTTTGCATGGTGTGATCTGACTGGTTAGCATGCAAAACAACACTTTTCACTGTACCTCGGTCCATGTGACAACAATAATTCAAGTCTGTAGAATATCTCCTCCCGTCCTCTGTCCGCCATTAACCTCCCCACCCCAATATCTCTTCTCTCTCCAATTCTCCCCTTCCCACCTTTCCTCCTGCGGCCCCTACTTTCTCTCTCCTACACACACAAATATCACACTCTGCTTCCAAACCCTTTTCCTACATCTCTCTCTCTCTAGCCCCTTCCCCTTCTTAAGACCTGTATCCTGCAGTTTCCCTCTTTCCTCTTTGTCATTTATCCCTCACTCAACTCTCTCACCTACTCCAGTACCCACCTCCAACCCATTACTCCCCCTGCTCAGCTGCCCCAGCCTCTCTCGCACACTCTCCCCCTTGCTGTCTCTTGCCAAGCCCCACAACCCAACTTATTATCATTCCTCCCCCCCACCCCCCCCCAACTTGGTCCCTCACCACCACCCTTGGTAACCCACCCTCCCAGACACCAGCTTTCACCTGTTCCCCGCCTCCCCTCTCTCTCTCTCTCTCTCTCTGTGTCTCCCTCTCCTCTCAGTATCTCTCTCTCTCTTCTTCACTCAGTACCTTTGTCTCTCCTGTCTCCGTATCAGAAACTCCAGTAACTCCCCCCCCCCCCCAACCAACCCCGTTGTAACTCAGCACGAAATCTACCAGATCCCTCACTTCCAGTATCTCGTGCTCACTCCTTCTCTTTCTGCCTCTCTCTCTACCTCCCTGTTAGAAACAAAACTCACTTATAAATCAGCCGGAGACAAAGCCATGGAAACAAGGACAATTTATTACAAACTTGCAAGTCCGGGCACCCCGCTAGCCTGGCAAAGAGTGCGAGGATATCAGTTATACAATCATTTTTGTACAGTCTGTGTGCCACAAGCTCACATTCTTTACCCTATCATAATCATTTATTTCATTTCATTCCCTTATTTGGCCTAACCTTAAGATGATTACTTCACTTGTTTTTCTCTTTCCTTATCTCAGTACCAGGCTGTCCCGTGACCTTGGATGTCTGGTTATTTGTCTTGTTACTATAAGCTTTATTGTGAAAATACCCTTACTTTCTGCTACAACACTCCATAGTTATTTCCTAGCTTAAAACTATTTTCTTCAAAACTCCTTCTTTAAAAGACCCCCTATATTTATTAAAGTCTTAGCCTTAAGTATACTACACGCTACAAGAATTCCATGACCGTTTGTATAATGTCTCACCCCTCCCCATCTACAGAAATTACACTCCACTAGCACTTACAACAATTACATTTCTATATCGCCTGCAGAAAACTACATTTCTTATTTCCCACATCCCCATTGTTGGACGTTTTTCTCTCTAATCCCTTTCTTTCTCTCCAATCCTTATTTCCCCCTCTCCCTGTCTCACTTGAGCCATTTCCCCCTTCCCTCCCTCTAGCCACCCCCTTCTTCTATCATTTTCTTTACATGAGAACCGGGTGCAGGAGTAGGCCGGTTCTCATGTAAGAACATGGCTAATCCTTTCATGGACCCAGCTCCACTTACCCGCCCGTTCACCCTAACCTTTAATTCCTCAAAAACCTATTTATCTCTGCCTTCAACGAGGCAGCCTCAACCGCTTCACGGGGCGGGGATTTCCACAGATTCACAACCCTCTGGGTGAAGACATTCCTCCTCAGCTCAGTCCTAAATTTGCTCCCCCTTACTTTGAGTCTATGCCCCCCCATTCCAGTTTCACCCACCAGTGAAAATAACCTCCCTGCTTCTGTCTTTACTAAACCCTTCATAATTTTATATGTTTCTGTAAGATTCCCCCCCTCATTCTTCTAAATCCCAGTGAGTATAGTCCCAGGCTACTCACAATCTCCTCACAATCTGTCTCCAACACTTTCAGCGCTACCCCCCCGCCCCCCCCCCCCCCACCTTCCCTCTCTTCACTGCCCTCGCTCCGCGTCTCCAACGCTTTCTAAGTCTCCTGCTCTTGAGTTGCACCTTTCTCCACCCTCTCTCTCTCTCTCTCTCTCTCTATACAGACATTTACAGCACACACTGCATCCGAAAGGCTAAGAGCATTGTAGAAGACCCCACGCACCCCTCACTCAAACTCTTCTCCCTCCTGCCGTCTGGCAGAAAGTACTGGAGCATTCGGTCTCTTACGGCCAGACTCTGCAACTGTTTCTTCCCCCAAGTCACCAGGCTCCTTAACACAGTATGATCTGGCTGTTTCCCGTCTGAAATTCCTTGCATGGCTTTGAGTTGCTGCTAGAAAAATGTCTATTGTTTATCATTCCCCTGTTACACTGTGACTTGTGTGTTTTGCACGTCTCATGCACTTTACGGCGTGTGGAGTCCATTTAGCAAGCTCGGTTCTGGAGAAATGCTGCTTCGTTTTCTTTTTAACGGCATCAGTTGCACATGGAAAATATGACACATCACCGGCTACTCTACTCTCTCCCTAAGCCCACACACTTTCGTCCTGACTAAGTGCTGGATGCAGTGCCCTGGATCATGTTGGTCACAGCTGAGACCACCAGTGACAGAGCTGGGCGGCTGCTGCTGTCACTTTCCCGGGGTTGTTTCTCAGCGCCTGTGTTTGTGCAGAATGTACCTCAGGCCCTGATCAGACACCACGCTCTGCAGGGAATCTCCGCTGCGGACACAGACTGCACAGCTTCCTCATGAAATCAAACCCTGTCAAACCTGGCGTAACCGCCTTGTGTGTCCATTTTTATCTGATAAATTGGCTCCCGGGAAAGACTCAAGAACACTTTGCACTTACAGTTGCACCGTGGTCCTGCGGTCTGCTGAACCGCACGTTAGTCGGTATGTGTTACTGGCGAGTCAGGCCCTCTTTCACATCCCAAATTGGCCAAAACCCTCCGCCCCGCCCTGTTCTCACTTTGCCCTTTCCCCGTCTTGACTCTTTCAGTTCCCCAGGTTTCGATCTCCCTCCCCGTAATTGCCTCACCCCGAGAGGCAATACTTCATAACAACAACATCTGTGATGTTACTAAACAGAGAGACATACAATCGTCCAGCACGGAAACAGCCGACTCATCCATGCCGACCAGATATCCTAAATTAATCCAGTCCCATTTGCCAGCACTTGGTCCATATGCCTGAGGAAAAGACCTTGACTAATCACCTCATCCGTGCCCCCTCATGATTTTCTATAAGATCATCCCTTCAGCCTCTGGCGCTCCAGGGAAAACAGCCCCCCGGCCTATTCAGCCTCTCCCTGGAGCTCAAACTCTCCAAACCTTGTTGCTGGGTAACACAGCTACATGGAGGGTGCAGTTAGATGAACCTCACAGAGATCAGGGTTAATAAAGAAGGGTGGAGGAGGCTTTTGTGAGGTACAGGTAGGTTTAGGATTAGGGTGAGACAGACCAGTGGCTCAAACCCTCTAACCCCGGTAACATCCTTGTAAATCTGAGAGAGAGATTGTCAAAGGTCTTCTCTCGTGCTCATCAGGACAGCATCGCAAGAATGCCAAATCTGTAAGGGAGCATTGGGAAAAGGGTGCTGATGGACTGGCAACCAAATTCTGCTTGGTCAAGGCATTGCCTCAAGGGTTAATTATGTACTGTCCCACCCATTTCCAGAGGTACGGGGGGGGGGGGAGAGGACAGTGTCTGACCCACCGTTCCGCCCAGTCACGGGATGTAGGGGGAGCGAGGGAAACGTAGAGTCATAGAGTCATACAAAATGGAAACAGACCATTTGGTCCAAACACTCCATGCTGACCATAATCCCAAACTAAACTAGTCCCACCTACCTGCCTGCTCCTGGTCCATATCCCTCCTGTTCATGTTCTTATCCAAATGTTTTTTAAACGTTGTATTTGTAAGCCGTGCCCACATTCCACACACAAACCACTCTCTAGCTAAAACGTCTGCCCTGCATACCTTTCTTAAATATTTCTCTTTCACCATAAAAATTTGCAATGCCAGGAAAAGACACTTGTCATTCATCTTATCCACGGCCCTCGTGATTTTATATACCTCTATAAGGTCCCCCTAAACCTCCTATTCTACAGTGAGCAAAGTCCCAGCCTATCCAGACTCTCCCCATAAGTCAAGCCCTCCATCCCTAGCAACACCCTGGTAAATCTCTTTGGCACCCTCTCCAGCTTCATAACATCCTTCCTGTGACAGGGCAGCCACAACTGGGGCACAGTGCTCCAGAAGGGCCCTCACTAACGCCCTGTACAGCCAGTTTCACATCCTGTAGTATCAGCCAGCCAATCTAACCTGAATGGTAGAGAAATGTGTGTGATAAAATTCAGGAATGGTGGGCAATAATTAATGACATTCAGCACCACGTTGTTGAGGACGAATACAGTGATGGATTGACTCGCTTGAAAAAGTTACTGAGAGCGAGAATGACTACTAATGATGTCAATGTTGTGTAAGAGAGGTGGTTGACACAGACCTCACACCGTGACTCCCTCACCCAAATGGGAACCTGTGCAATGAAGGGGACAAGGCGACAGTAACAGTTAGGCAGAGATTAGAGGTGAACAGCTTTTTGTCACCTCTGGACACTGGTGCCTCTGCTGTCAATGGCCTGACCTTGGAGCTACAGGCCAGCATTGCTTTTCTCCATATCCCATAAAGCTTGGAAATGTTCGGCAGAAAGTGTGCAGGATGGTAACAAGGGCCCAGCGAAAAGCAGAAAGACCCATCTGTGATTTAACTGAGAAATATGAGGTGATGTCTTTCGGCTCTTTAACTTATCAATTTAATCTCACCACACTTTTGTGAGAAGAATTCAAAACATCATTTCCACACTGAAAGCAAACTTCAAAGGAACAGTAATTAATATTGCATGAACGAAATGCATCAATTGGCTGGTGAGTTATAGAGTCATAGAGACGCACAGCACCGAAACAGACCCTTCGGTCCAACCCGTCCACGCCGACCAGATATCCCAACCTAATCTAGTCCCATTTTCCAGCACATGGCCCATATCCCTCCAAACCCTTCCTATTCACGTCCCCATCCAGATGCCTTTTAAATGCTGCAATTGTACCAGCCTCCACCACTTCCACACACGTACCGCCCTCTTTGTGAAAAAAGTTGCACCTTAGATCCCTTTTAAACCTTTCCTCTCTCACCCTAGTTCTAGACTCCCACATCCAGGGAAAAGACCTCGTCTATTTACCCTATCCATGCACCTCATGATTTTATAAGGTCATCCCTCAGCCTCCAACGCTCCAGGGAAAACAGCCCCAGCCTATACAGCCTCTCCCTATAGTTCAAATCCTCCAACCCTGGCAACATCCTTGTAAATCTTTTCTGAATCCTTTCAAGTTTCACAACATCTTTCTGATAGGAAGGAGACCAGAACTGTACACAATATTCCAACAGTGGCCTAACCAATGTCCTGGACAACCACAACATGACCTCCCAACTCCTGTACTCAATACTCTGACCAATAAAAAAAAGTATACCAAACTCCTCCTTCACTATCCTATCTACCTGCAACTCCACTTTCAAGGTCTCTTTGTTCAGCCACACTCCTAGGACCTTACCATTAAGTGTATAAACCCTTCCTATTCATGCCTTTAAATGTTATAATTGTACCAGCCTCCACCATATCCTCTGGCAGCTCATTCCATACATGCATCACCCTCTGAGTGAAAAAGTTACCCCTCAAGTCCCTTTTGAATTTTTACCCTCTCACCGTAAATCTATGCCCTCTAGTTCTGGACTCCCCCACTCCAGACGGCACAGTGGCTCAGTGATTAGCACCGCTGCCTCACAGTGCCAGGCCACCAAGATTTGATTCCAGCCTCGAGCGACTTTCTGAGTTTGCGTGAGTTTCTGCCGGGTGCTCTGGTTCCTTCCCACAGTCCAAAGATGTGCAGGTTAGCGTGGACTGGCCAAGCTAAATTGTCCGATAGAGTTTAGGGATGTGTAGGTTAGGTGTATTGGCCAGGGGGTAACTTAAAGGATAATAGGGTTGGGGAATGGGTCTGAGGGGGTTACTCTTCAGAGGGTTAGTGTGGACTTGTTTGACTGAAAGGACTGTTTCTACACTGTAGGGATCCTGTGACTAAGACCTTGTCTATTTACCCTTTCCATGCCCCTCATGATTTTATAAACCTCTATAAAGGTCACACCTCAGCCTCCGACCCTCCAGGGAAAACAGCCCCAGCTTGTTCAGCCTCTCCCTGTAGTTTAAACCCTCCAACGCTGGCAACATCCTTGTAAATCTTTTCTGAACCCTTTCAAGTTTCACAACATCTTTCCGATAGGAAGGAGACCAGAATTGCATGCAATATTCCAACAATGTCCTGTACAGCCACAACATGACGTCCCAACTCCTGTACTCAATACTCTGACCAATAAAAGAAAGCATATCAAACGCCTCCTTCACTATCCTATCTACCTGCGACTCCACTTTCAAGGAGCTATGAACCTGCACTCCAAGGTCTCTGTTCAGCAACACTCCCTAGGACCTTACCATTAAGTGTATCATTCCAACCCTTCCTATTCATATACCCATCCAGATGCCTTTTAAATGCTGTAATTGCACTAACCTCCTCCACTTCCTCTGACAGCTCATTCTATACACTCACCACCCTTTGCGTGAAAAAGTTGCCCCTCAGGTTCCTGTTAAATCTTTCCTCTCTCAGCCTAAACCTACGCCCTCTAGTTCTGGACTCCCCCACCCCAGGGAAAAGACTTTGTCTATTTACCCTATCCATGCACCTCATGATTTTATAAACTTCAATAAAGGTCACCCCTCAGCCTCCGATGCTCCAGGGAAAACAGCCCCAGCCTGTTCAGCCTCTCCCTGTAGCTCAAATCCTCCAAACCTGGCAACGTCCTTGTAAATCTTTTCTGAACCCTTTCAAGTTTCACAACATCTTTCCAAAAGAAAGGAAACCAGAATTGCACGCAATATTCCAAACGTGGCCTCACCAATGTCCTGGACAGCCGCAACATGACCTCCCAACTCCTATACTCAATATTCGAACCAATAAAGGAAAGCATACAATGTGGGTGGCACAGTGGTTAGCACTGCTGCCTCACAGCGCCAGAGACCCGGGTTCAATCCCCGTCTCAGGCAACTGTCTGTGTGGAGTTTGCGCATTCTCCCCGTGTCTGTGTGGGTTTCCTCCGGGTGCTCCGGTTTCCTCCCACAATCCAAAGATGTGCAGGTCGGGGTGAACTGGCCGTGTGAAATTGACCGTAGTGTTAGGGAATGATTCTGGGTGGGTTGCTCTTCGGAGAGTCGGTGTGGACTTGTTGGGCCGAAGGGCCTGTTTCCACACTGTAGGTAATCTAATTGATTTCCATGTGGAATGGAAATGCTGTGTCCCATGTTTGTGCTTTATACAAAAGGTGTGTGTGTGTGTGTCTGTGTGAGTGAGAGTGTGTCTGTGGTGTATGTCCCATTGTAAGCCTAACTGACGATCTTAAATGGGTCGCCTCTGCAATTCTCAACACATTCTGTAATGTTCAGCAAGTGCTGTGTCCAATCTACCTCAGTTCTAATATTAGGCGTTACATTCTGACGGTTGCAGACTGTTTGATGATGGTCACTTCTCTATCAGTTGTGACCAGCCAAACGGACTGACACCTTGAGCACTCAGACCCCCCCCCCCCCCACTCCGATGCAGCAGAAATTGCCTCTGTAAATTGCTGTTTCTTATCTCCAGGTGTTCATGTTCAGAGTTTGTTTGTAATTTGTACTGGTTAATAAACGTTTTTTAAAAACTTGCTGCTCCCTCTGAAATTTGGCATTCATGCACCTGTCCTGGTGAGCGCAGGTGAAAATATTCGACAGCATTTTGCCATTTTCCAGCGAAACTCTCTTGATTATTTATTAACTGAAAGGTGGTGCATGCACACAAATCATTGAAGGTGGTGGGACAAGATGAAACACATCTGGGACCCTTGGTTTTAATAACAGGGACAAAGAGCACAGTTGTGAGAAAGATGTGTTCAACCTTTTCTAACAATGGTTCAGACCTTAGCTGGGGGTGGGGTGGGGGAGGGGGTGGGTTGGGGCAGGGGCGTTGTGTTCACATTCTGGAGGATGGTCACTGAACTCAAAATGTTAACTCTGCTCTCTCTCTCTCTCTCTCTTTCCGCAGACACTCCCAGACCTGTTGGGTTTCTCCAGCCATTTCTGCTCTCATTTGTTTCAGATCTTCGGAGCTGCTGTTTTAACGGGGAGGGTTAATTTGGAATTCGGAATGTGGTGCCTGGAAGGGCAGCGGGAGCAGATTCGGCCGCAAATCCCGAAACGCAAGAACAAAACGTTGCACTGTACCTGGGCACGTGTGACAATAATTAATCAAATCCAATCAAAAAAAAACTGCATGAACGTCCTTAACGGGGGTGGGGGGGGGCAGCGGGTGACTTTGAGAGTGGGGTTAAACACAGCGATGGCAAGGGCTGTTGGGGAAGGGTTTGGAGGGGACAGGGAGCTGGTGAACAGATGGAGTGTGGTGGGTGGAGGGTAAAGGGGGGGGGGGGTTGGGAGAGGAGTTGGATGTGCTCCAGGTGGTGAACAGTCCACAGGACGTTAGAGAAAGGGTGGGTGGGACCGAATGGGTAGCTCTTTCAAAGAGACTGCACAGGCACGATGGGCTGAATAGCCTCATTTGGTGCCCCATCGCTCCCAATAATTCTTAATATACTCGCTGTGATTAAAAACGATTTTCGCTCATCTAGTTAATGGTATCCTGAGAAATTAGTGACACACTACAAGGCTGTATACACGGAGAGCTCCTTCATAACATCATTTACTCGATACAGGACCCGATAAATATCTTGTAAGTATAGATTAGGAGCTGCTTTGCATTCCGGCTTGGACAGAGTTTCCCACAGGTCAGGGCAGTGGGAGATGGAATATTAATGATCCCCTCCATGCAGCTCCTTCCCCGGGTGGTAAAGCAGACTGATGTCGTTGGTAATCTCAGGACATGCTGGGAGATAGAGCGAGCCTGCCACCAGGCTCCTGGGAGCTCATTTATATCCCAGCGCTCATCCTTTCAGCCCTGTGCCGAGGGGAGAATTGACTGGGAGCTTTGTTGAAGGGCAACGCGGATTGTAGCCCTGCTGCACCCCTCCACTCATGCCTGCACCCCCCCCTTGTCCCAACCCAACCCCCCCCCCCCTTCACCCTTTACCCACCACACTCCATCTCTCTTCACCAGCTCCCTGTCCCCTCCAAACCCCTTCCCCTACAGGCCCTCGCCATCGCTGAGTTTAACCCCACTCTCAAAGACACTTGCTTCCCCCTCCCCCCCCTCCCCCTATTAAGGATGTTCATGCAGTTTTTTTTGATGGGATTTGATTTATTATTGTCACATGTACCCAGGTACAGTGGAAAGTTTTGTCTTGAGTGCAGTACAGGCAGACCATACCACAAAAAGTACATTCCTACAGTGTGGAAACAGGCCCTTCGGCCCAACAGGGCCACACTTACCCTCTGAAGAGTATCCCACCCAGACCCATTCCCCTCCCCTAATACTCTACATTTACCCCTGACTAATCTACCTCACCTATACATCGCTGAACACTACGGGCAATTTAGCACGGCCAACCCACCCTAACCTGCACATCTTTGGACTGTGGGAGGAAACCGGAGCACCCGGAGGAAACCCACGCAGACACGGGGAGGATGTGCAAACTCCATCAGGGTAATAGAACAGAGCGGGGAATGCAATGTCAGAGCTGCAGAGAAGGTACATAGGGAGCAAGATCAACATTAAATTTAAAATTTGACAGGTCCGTTTAGAAATCTGGTAACAGCAGGGGAGAAGCTGTTCTCGGAACTGTTGGTACATGCGTTTAATCTTCTGTATCTTCCGCCTGACGGAAGAGGTTGGGAGAGATTCTAATCGAGGGGTGGGAAGGGTCTTCGATGATGCTGGCTGCCTTCCCGTGACAGTGAGAAGTGTAGATGGAGCTAATGGATGAAAGGTCGGCTCGCAAAACAAGGCTTGTCACTGTACTGAGGTACGTGTGACCATAATAACTCACACCGAAGAAAAACTCAAATCGGTTTTATTTGTCATTTTTCTCCCAGCCACTACAGAATCGGTTATGTCTGAAAGTGATAGACTTTCTTGATGTATACGTGGAGTGAGTGGATTGTAGGGGACAACACTAGACAGACTGGATCTGTATCCTCTGGAGTTTTGAAGGGTCAGAGTTGACTTAAGTGAAACGTACAAGGATGTGGAAAAGGACGTTTCCTCTTTGGGTGGATTATAGAACTAGGGCTCGCCATATAAAAATAATGGGGCTTCATTTAAAACAAAGGCGAGGAGAGACTTTTTTTCCACTCTGGAGATTTGGGATTCCCTTCCTCCAAAAAGCAGAAGACGCAGAATCATTAAATTAATTTTTTAAGGCAGAGGTTCTCAGTGACTAAGGGGATGGAAAGGTGGGAATGTGTCGGAATGCGGAGTCGGGGTTAAAATGGGGTCAGCCGTGATCTGGCTGAGCAGAGTTGAGGGTCTGAAGGGCCTACTCTTGTTTGTAGAAGGGGGTGGCAGCTCAACCTTGCTGCATCCTTTCATGATGCCAGCTACCGCGATACCATGGAATGCTCCTTTAACTCCTTAGTGCCCATCCAAACCGCACCCACCTCTCAACAGCTCCCTGCCCACCCTCTCCAGCCCACTGCCTATCACAGGCCAGTGTCTGATATAGAAGATCTCTCCAGGATTAGATAGGGACAGGTGAGTCCCTGCTCCATCCTGATCCAGAGCGACTGACGTGCCATCCCATCCCATCCCATTCCATTCCCAAGTGAGGCCACTCCGGGGACTATCCGGCAAATCCTCACTCCCAGCACCGAAGGGGACTCGAAGCTTCAATCTCACTCTCTTGCGTCCTCAGACGGCTGCGACCGCTTCCCATGTCCCTGTAGCTGCTCGCAAAACAAGGCTTGTCACTGTACTGAGGTACGTGTGACCATAATAACTCACACCGAAGAAAAACTCAAATCGGTTTTATTTGTCATTTTTCTCCCAGCCACTACAGAATCGGTTATGTCTGAAAGAAAGCCAAGGTGGGGGACTTCAGTGATGGGAGGGGAGGGGAAAAGCAGCAGTTGAGGGTGTGTGGGTAGAGACGATCAATATTTTAAGTGGATCTGTTACAGTGAGAATGGGGAATGCTGTTCCTTGAATGTCATTCACTGGGCATCACTAGATTGGACCAGAATTTACCGGCCAGACCTGGTTGTCCAGAGGGCATGTTAAGAGTCAAGATTTCTGTGGCTCTGGTGTCACATGTAAGTCAGCGTTGGTAACCATGGGCAAGGAAGCAGACCCTTCGGTCAACCAGTCCATGCCCAACGTTATCCAAACTAACCTAGTTCCACCTGCCTGCTCCTGGCCCATATCACTCCAAACCCTTCCTGTTCATGCACTTATCCAAATGTCACAGAGTCATAGAGATGTACAGCACGGAAACACACCCTTCGGTCCAACTCGTCCATGCTGACCAGATATCCCAACCTAATCTCGTGATATTTGCCAGCACTTGGCCCATATCCCTCTAAACTCTTCCTATTCACGTACCCGTCCAGATGCCTTTTAAATGTTGCAATTGTACCAGCCTCCATCACATCCTCTGGCAGCTCATTCAATACACGTACCACCCTCTGCGTGAAAAAGTTGCCCCTTAGGTCTCTTTTATATCTTACCCCTCTCACCCTAAACTGATGCCCTCTAGTTCTGGACTCCCTCACCCCAGGGAAAAGACTTTGCCTATTTATCCTATCCATGCCCCTCATGATTTTATAAACCTCTATAAGGTCACCCCTTAGCCTCCGACGCTCCAGGGAAAACAGCCCCAGCCTGTTCAACTCAAATCCTCCAACCCTGGCAACATCCTTGTAAATCTTTTCTGAACCCTTTCGAATTTAAGTCGTTTAAATAAGTTGTACCTGCATCCACCACTCCCTCTGGGAGTTCACTGCACAGACGAACCACTCTCTGCGCACAAAACATTCCCCCTCATGTTTTTCTCCTCTCAGGAGAAGGTGAGGACTGCAGATGCTGGCGATCAGAGTTGAAAGGTGGGGACCGGCTGGAAAAGCACAGCCGCTCAGGCAGCATCCGAGGAGAAGGAGAGTCAACGTTTTGTGCATAAGCCCTCCTCTCACCTTCAAAAACTGCCCCCCGCCCCCAAGTCCTGAAATCCCCAGCCTTAGGGAAAATTCACCTTCCATTTACCTTATGTATACCCCTCATGGTGTGATAAACCTTTATAATGACAAAAGGACGTTAGGGAACCAGGTACGATAATTGACAGAGGTTACTTGGCCACCCTCAGGCTCACTTTTCATTCCAGATTTTTCGCCGATTTCGAATTTCCCAGGTGGGATTCGAACCCCCCCCCACCCCCAGAATATGAACCTGGGCTTCTGGATTACCCGCCCAATGGCATCTCCGCCATCCCTCACCAGGGGGAAATGAACAGGAACGGGGCTCAGCTGGAAGAAACCTTTTCTGGTTGACCAGCTCAACTGAGAAAAAAAAGAGAAAACTCTCAATCCTTTTCCCGAGCTTATGTCTTCAGATTTCACTGTCTTTCACACGTTCCCCTGGAGACCACCCCCCCCCCCCCACCACAATCGTCACATCCTTTCGCCACCTCTCGCTCTGCATATGCCTTACTCAATCCACCTCCCATCCACCTTTCCCTGCCTCCCCCTGAACCCTGTGCAAAACAGGCCCCTCCAGCTCAGGGCTACTGTCCCCAGGAGATGCCAAGAATCACTGAAACCTTCACAGATTCCCTTCATTCTGAGAGCTGGCCCTTTCTGTCGTGTTTTGTTTATTACTTTTTTTCCCCACTCGGTCGTGGAGCTGTGAGTTGGCACGCCCCCCGGCAGAAAAGAAATGAGTCTTGAAGGAGCCATCTGTTCACCAGGAACACGAGGAGGCCGTTCAGCCCCTTGACCCCGTTCTACCATTCAAAATTCTCGTGGACAATGAAATCTAAATTCAAATCAAATCAAATCAAATTATGAGAACTAGAGGGGCATAGGTTTAGGGTGAGAGGGGAAAGATATAAAAGAGACCTAAGGGGCAGCGTTTTCACACAGAGGGTGGTACGTGTATGGAATGAGCTGCCAGAGGATGTGGTGGAGGCTGGTACAATTACAACATTTAAAAGGCATTTGGATGGGTATATGAATGGGAAGGGTTCGGAGGGATATGGGCCGGGTGCTGGCAGGTGGGACTAGATTGGGTTGGGATATCTGGTCGGCACGGACGGGTTGGACGGTCTGTTTCCGTGCTGTACATCTCTATGACTCTCTGACTGATCTGCAACTGAACTCTAGGCATCCCGTTCTGCAGTGTCACAGTGTTATGCTGAAGACCATTCAGTCTGCTGAGTCTATACCAGCCCTCTGAACGAGCATCATGGGATTTAGAGTCCTGCAGCACAGGAACGGTCCCCTCGGTCTAATCAGTCACACGCTGACCATAATCCCAAACTAACCTAGTCCCACCTGCCTGCTCCTGGCCCATATCCCTCCAAACCTTTCCTGTTCATGAACCTGTCCAATTATCTCCCACCTCCTCCAGCAGCTCATCGAAACAGCCTCTGTGTGAAAAAGTTGCCCCCTCGGGCACCTTTTAAATCTTTCTCCTCTCACCTTAAAATATGCCCCTGAGTTTTGAACTTCCCACCCTCGGGGAAAAAAATCAAACCCTTGCTGTTCACTGCTATCTATAACCCTCAAGATTTTATAAATCTCTACCAGGTCACCCCTCAACCTCCTGCGCTCCAGTGAAAAAAGTCTCAGTATAGCCAGCCTTTCCCTGTAATTCAAACTCTCCAGTCCCAGTAACATCCTGGTAAATCTTTTCTGAATCCTCTCCAGCTTAATGATATCCTTCCTATAACAGGGTGACCAGAAATGGACACAGTACTCCAGCACAAGCCTCACCAACCTCAACTCTCCTTTACTCAATGGTCTGAGCAATGAAGGTAGTTATGCTCAACGCCTTCTTAACCATATTGTCCCCATCTGTGATTCTGCCCTTTCCTCATAATCCCACACGTTATTTCTCTTTTGTTAATTGCCCTCTGGAATGCCTCCATTGAATCTGCCCCCACCACACTTTCAGGGAGTCTCTTCCAGACCCTGTCCACTCATGAGGAGAAAGCGGATGCTGGAGATCAGAGTCGAGAGTGTGGTGCTGGAAAAGCACAGCAGGTCAGGCAGCATCCGAGGAGCAGGAGAATCGACGGTTCGGGTATCAGGATGAAGGGCTTATAGAGTCAGAGGGTCATAGGGATGTACAGCACGGAAACAGACCCTTCAGTCCAACCCGTCCATGCCGACCAGATATCCCAACCCAATCTAGTCCCACCTGCCAGCACCCGGCCCATATCCCTCCAAACCCTTCCTATTCATATACCCATCCAAATGCCTTTTAAATGTTGCAATTGTACCAGCTTCCACCACATCCTCTGGCAGCTCATTCCATACACGTACCACCCTCTGCGTGAAAAGGTTGCCCCTTAGATCTCTTTTATATCTTTCCCCTCTCACCCTAAACCTATGCCCTCTCGTCCTGGACTTCCCAAACCCAGGGAAAAGACTTTGTCTATTTACCCTATCCATGCCCCTCATAATTTTGTAATCCTCTATAAGGTCACCCCTCAGCCTCCGACGCTCCAGGGAAAACAGCTCCAGCCAATTCAGCCTCTCCCTGTAGCTCAAACCCTCCAACCCTGGCAACATCCTTGTAAATCTTTTCTGAACCCTTCCAAGTTTCACAACATCTTTCCGATAGGAAGGAGACCAGAATTGCATGCAATATTCCAACAGTGGCCTAACCAATGTCCTGTACAGCCACAACATGACCTCCCAACTCCTGTACTCAATACTCTGACCAATAAAAGAAAGCATACCAAATGCCTTCTTCACTATCCTATCTACCTGCACTCCAAGGTCTCTTTGTTCAGCAACACTCCCATTAAGTGTATAAGTCCTGCTAAGATTTGCTTTCCCAAAATGCAGCACCTCACATTTATCTGGGTTTGTCTTGTATACACAGAGTGAGCAGTGAGGACCTATTCTCTCTGCACTTTAGCAGAATGAGAGGAAATCTAACTGAGGTGTATAAGATGCTGAAAGGGGATTGACAAAGTAGATGTAGAGAGGATGTTTCCTCCTGTGGGGCACCTGGAAGAGAGGTCAGTTTTAGGACAAAGGTTACCAGATTCAAATCAGAGATCGGGAGAAATCACTTCTCTCAAGGAGGGGGTGGGGGTGAATCTGCGGAATTCGCTGCCCCAGAATGTGGCGGATGCTGGGACATTGAGTGAATTGATGGAGGAGATCGATTTTTTAATTAGTCACAGGTTGAAGGGTTACGGAGACCTGGTAGGAAAGTGGAGTTAAGGCCAAGATTAGATCTTCCATGATTGTATTGAATGGCGGAGCAGGCTCGAGGGGCTGAATGGCCTCCTCCTGCTCCTAGTTCTTGCGTTCGCAAAGATTGGAGTACGGGAAAACTGAGAATCGGGAAAGATTCAGGTTGGCGTGAGGCTTGTTTCCTCTGGATAAGGAAGACCGAGGAACTGCGAAGAGCTCTTGAAGATTGTGAAAAGGTTCAACAGGGGGGGGGTGGGTATTGACCCCTGTTTCCATTTGCAAACAAAGCAAAAATGAGAGACTACAGTCGGAAAGCAGCCATAAATAGATCCCTTAACGACTTCAGGATAAATGTCTCCATCCAGAATGTGGAAATCAATACTGCAGGGAGTGGGAGAGGTGAACTGCATAGATGCAGTTTAGGAGGAGAGAGGAGAGAGAGAGAGAGAAAGGAACAGAAGAGGGTGTCGAGGGGGTGAGGTGAGGAAGGATGGAAGATGACTTGTGCAAAGCACATCCTCTGGTGAGGATGAGTTGGCCTACACTTTTCACCCTCAAACACAACTTTAAAAAAGAGCAGGAGGAAAGGAAAAACACATAAAGTAAGAATTGGCCCACTTCATAATCTTCCCACCACAGTCCCTGCAAATCAGACCATCCCCTCACACAGCCCATGGCCACTCTCCCTGTCACGAGGAATGGGAGATACAGGAAATCAGAGGTGACTCTCCCACCATCTCGGAGGATGATCAGTTGCTGGAGACCAGCATGTGAGAGAGAGAGAGAGAGACAGAGACAGACAGAGAGAGAGAGAGAGAGACAGAGAGAGAGACAGAGACAGACAGAGACATAGAGAGAAAGAGACAGACAGACAGAGAGAGAGACAGAGAGAGAAAAGAAGAGAGGGAGAGAGAGCCAGATAGAGAGAGAGAGAGACATAGAGAGATAGAGAGAGACAAATAGACAGAGAGAGAGAGAGAGAGAAAAGAAGAGAGGGAGAGAGAGCCAGATAGAGAAAGAGAGACATAGAGAGAGAGAGAGAGAGAGACAGAGACAGACAGAGACATAGAGAGAAAGAGACAGACAGACAGAGAGAGAGACAGAGAGAGAAAAGAAGAGAGGGAGAGAGAGCCAGATAGAGAAAGAGAGACATAGAGAGAGAGAGAGAGAGACAGAGACAGAGACATAGAGAGAAAGAGACAGACAGACAGAGAGAGAGACAGAGAGAGAAAAGAAGAGAGGGAGAGAGAGCCAGATAGAGAAAGAGAGACATAGAGAGAGAGAGAGAGACAAATAGACAGAGAGAGAAATAGAGAAAAGAGAGACAGACAGACAGTCAGAGAGAGAGAGAGAGAGACACAGAGAGAGAGAGACAGAGAGAGAGAGACACACACACACAGAGA
Organism: Chiloscyllium plagiosum; assembly: GCF_037043375.1. Classification (NCBI taxonomy): domain Eukaryota; kingdom Metazoa; phylum Chordata; class Chondrichthyes; order Orectolobiformes; family Hemiscylliidae; genus Chiloscyllium; species Chiloscyllium plagiosum. The sequence goes on from NW_028270173.1 coordinate 29,010,476, forward strand.
AAGAGAGAGAAAAGAAGATGGAGAGAAAAAAGAGAGAGTGAGACAGAGAGAGAGAGAGAGACAGAGAGAGACAGAGAAAGAGACACACATGGAGAGAGACAGAGAGATGGAGAGAGAGAGACAGAGACAGAGAGAGACAGAAAGAGAGAGAGAGAGAGAGAGAGAGAGAGAGGCAGACACAGAGAGAGAGAGAGACAGAGAGAGAGAGAGAGACCTTGCAGAAACTGAAAGGAGCGAAATTCAGTTAATACCCAACTGAGGAAAGGGAGCATGTCTCTACCAGTGACCATATGATAATTAAAGTCGCGTTAGGTTTTGCAAAGCGGGAACTTAGCCCAATGACTAAGCTTCCAGATTGAAGGTAAGGCTAGCATCAGCAAGAGAAGACAAGAAATCAATGACAGCAAGCTATTTAAAACTGCCATTGGGCAAAGTTACAGATGAAGAGTGGGAGGTGTTCAAAAATGAATTTAGCTTATTACAGATCCAGCACAAACCTCCCCAGTAACAAGCGCTCCATCTACCAAAGAAACCTGGCACGGTTGACAAAAGATGTGAGCGATAGCAGCACCGAAAGAAAGTCAAACAACATTACAGAACCTGGGATCTGTGATAGGTTTAAAGAACAGCAAAAGGAAACAAGCCAGATATCGAGAGCTGCAAAAAGGATTACAGAAAATAAATCCCCGAACTGATCGCAAAATATTTCCACAATTACATAGGAGAAAGGGAGACGTGAGGCCGACTGGGGTTAACATGGCAAAAGAAGACAAGGAAATAGCAGTTTTTGGATAATTAGTTTGTATTGGCCTTTGCAGGGGATCAACAGGATGGTGTATACGCCATTTCGGGAAAACTATGAATACATGAAACGGACATGTTGATATCAGATGGGAAGGCAGGGATAATATTACTGAGCTGGGACCCGAGGTTGGAGGTTCAACCCCTCATCCTTGGATTCAGGTAGTAACTATAGTCATGGATAGTGGCCATCTTGCCTACACACAAACTGGAACGTGTAGAGCTGGTCTCAGCAACGGTGACGCTAGTTATCATCAACTTCCATAAAACTCTTTTTTGTTGTGATCGTGTCCTTTGGGCAGGGAAGGGTATCTGTCATTCTGACCTGGTCTGGTTTACACGTGACTCCAGACCCTAATCTGCCCTCTAAATGGTTTAGTCAGCCACTCAGGGCAAGGTCAGTCAGGGAGGGAACGACAAACACTGGTCTCGCTGGGGAGGGGGCAACCACTTCCTCTCATGAAAGAAAAGGCAAGAAAACAAGGTTCCGAACACAAACTAAAATGGCTTAAAGGACCGACAAATCCCCAGGACCCAGCAGTTCCCACCGCAAGGGAGGAGGAAATTGCAGAAACTTTAACCACAGTCTCCCAGAGCTCTCCCCATTCATCTCTCTGAACTGAAAACTTGCAAACGTAACTCTATTATTTGAGAAAGGTGAGAGGGAGAAACCAGCACATTGCAGAACCCGCTAGGCTAACATCTGTGGTGTTAAAGTCATTGGAATCTATAATTAAGGACAGAATGACTGAGCACTTACAGAAATCTGAGCTGGTTAGAGACAGCCATCAAGGATTTATGAAGGGTAGGTCATGTCTAATAAATCTAATTGAATTTCTCAAGTATGCAACCAAAGTATTACAGGGCAAGATCTATGCTTGTGGTTCGTATGGACTTCCACGCGGTATCTGACCATGTTCCACAGAAGAGACTGTTACCTAAAATTAAATTTTGTGGAAATAAATTACTGACCTGGTTTAGAGGTTGTTAATGCAGCAGAAGGCCGAGAGTAGGAGTAATGGCCGGGTGTTCTAATCTAATTTGTCCCACAAGGATCTATGCCAGGGATTCAACCATTCGCGATATTTATTAATAATATGGACAACACAATAGGGAGCCATATATCCAAATTTGCCAGTGACACGAAAAATTGGTGATGTAGTAAGGGTGGTGACAGGAGCGTAAAACTACACAGAGACAGCGAGTGGGCTAAACTGAACTAGATCTCAACGCGGGCAACTGTGAGGTCTTTCACTTAGATTAAGGGCCATCAGTCAGAATATTACCGACTGATGGCCCTTACTGACTAATAGAATACCAGCCTGAACGCTGGGATATTATAAAAAAAAAAGGAAGGTGCTTTTTTTTAATCCCCCCTCGATTTATAAAGCTCTTGTCAGACCACATCCCTGCAGCAACATGTCTTAGAAAAGGTGTCTTGGTTTGGGAGGAGTGCACTGCTGAGTCCCCAGAGTTGGCTTTTCCCTTCGCAGACTCACTGCGTATGTATGGTTGATGAGGTCAGCAATTCTTGCCCCATCCCTGAGTGATAGAGTGGCTTGCTGGGCTACTGCAGAGACTGGTGGAGAGGAGAGTCAACCAATTTACCATGATTCCGAAGCCACGTGTAACCCCAAAGTGGGTCAGGACGGCAGCTCTGGGGTACCAGTCTGCAATTCAATGGTTTTGTGGTCACCACCTCCGAGTCTCGTGCTACGTTCCAGATTTATGGGCGGCACGGTGGCACAGTGGTTAGCACTGCTGCCTCACAGCGCCGGAGACCCGGGTTCAATTCCCGCCTCAGGCGACTGTTTGCACATTCTCCCCGTGTCTGCGTGGGTTTCCTCCCACAGTCCAAAGATGTGCAGGGTCAGGTGAATTGGCCATGGGAAATTGTCCGTAGTGTTAGGGACAGGGTAAATGTAGGGGTATGGGTGGGTTGCACTTCGGCGGGTCGGTGTGGACTTGTTGGGCCGAAGGGCCTGTTTCCACACTGTAATGTAATCTAATCTAATCTAATTTGTACCGATAACCGAGCCGAAGTTACCAAGGCGGGGGATTTGTCCTCATGCCCCTGGGTCATTAATCCCAGCCTCAGACCGGGTGGCACAGAACGACTCCCCATCCGAATGTGGCACCCACTGACCCGTGGGGCTGAATGGCCTGCTACTCATCCCACACCCACCAGAGGCTCCACCTGATTCTCAACTACATCCGCAGCATCTTGATACCCTTCGGCAGCCCCGTGTACGTTCCACCAAGTCCAAGTCATGACCCAAACATCCTTCCCCTAGCCCGAGTGTGCTCTATCTAAGGGCAGGCACTCACAGTCAGTGTGTATTCTTACTCCAGATATAGTCCACACTAACACTGGTGCTGGGAGGGTGCAATCTCATGGAACCACATAAAATCCCAATGGGAGGGATCCACAGAGAAGGACAAAGGTTTGACTAATCACGACATTCAATTATAACAGGGTTAGGTACAGAGTAGTGCTCCCTCTGCACTGTTCCCCCATCAGACACTCCCAGGACAGAACAACACGGGGTTAGGTACAGAGTAGTGCTTCCTCTGCACTGTCCCCCCACCAGACACTCCCAGGACAGAACAACACAGGGTTAGGTACAGAGTAGTGCTCCCTCTGCACTGTTCCCCCACCATACACTCCCAGGACAGAACAACACGGGGTTAGGTACTGAGTAGTGCTCCCTCTGCACTGTTCCCCCACCATACACTCCCAGGACAGAACAACACGGGGTTAGGTACTGAGTAATGCTCCCTCTGCACTGTTCCCCATCAGACACTCCCAGGACAGAACAACACGGGGTTAGGTACTGAGTAATGCTCCCTCTGCACTGTTCCCCCACCAGACACTCCCAGGACAGAACAACACGGGGTTAGGTACTGAGTAATGCTCCCTCTGCACTGTCCCCCCATCAGACACTCCCAGGACAGAACAACACGGGGTTAGGTACAGAGTAGTGCTCCCTCTGCACTGTTCCCCCATCAGACACTCCCAGGACAGAACAACACGGGGTTAGGTACTGAGTAATGCTCCCTCTGCACTGTTCCCCCACCAGACACTCCTAGGACAGAACAACACGGGGTTAGGTACTGAGTAATGCTCCCTCTGCACTGTCCCCCCATCAGACACTCCCAGGACAGAACAACACGGGGTTAGGTACTGAGTAGTGCTCCCTCTGCACTGTTCCCCCACCAGACACTCCCAGGACAGAACAACACGGGGTTAGGTACTGAGTAGTGCTCCCTCTGCACTGTTCCCCCATCAGACACTCCCAGGACAGAACAACACAGGGTTAGGTACTGAGTAGTGCTCCCTCTGCACTGTTCCCCATCAGACACTCCCAGGACAGAACAACACGGGGTTAGGTACTGAGTAGTGCTCCCTCTGCACTGTTCCCCATCAGACACTCCCAGGACAGAACAACACGGGGTTAGGTACTGAGTAGTGCTCCCTCTGCACTGTTCCCCCACCAGACACTCCCAGGACAGAACAACACGGGGTTAGGTACAGAGTAGTGCTCCCTCTGCACTGTTCCCCCACCAGACACTCCCAGGACAGAACAACACGGGGTTAGGTACTGAGTAGTGCTCCCTCTGCACTGTTCCCCCACCAGACACTCCCAGGACAGAACAACACGGGGTTAGGTACTGAGTAGTGCTCCCTCTGCACTGTTCCCCCACCAGACACTCCCAGGACAGAACAACACGGGGTTAGGTACTGAGTAGTGCTCCCTCTGCACTGTTCCCCCACCAGACACTCCCAGGACAGAACAACACGGGGTTAGGTACTGAGTAGTGCTCCCTCTGCACTGTTCCCCCACCAGACACTCCCAGGACAGAACAACACGGGGTTAGGTACAGAGTAGTGCTCCCTCTGCACTGTTCCCCCACCAGACACTCCCAGGACAGAACAACACGGGGTTAGGTACTGAGTAGTGCTCCCTCTGCACTGTTCCCCATCAGACACTCCCAGGACAGAACAACACGGGGTTAGGTACAGAGTAGTGCTCCCTCTGCACTGTTCCCCCATCAGACACTCCCAGGACAGAACAACACGGGGTTAGGTACAGAGTAGTGCTCCTTCTGCACTGTTCCCCCACCAGACACTCCCAGGACAGAACAACACGGGGTTAGGTACTGAGTAATGCTCCCTCTGCACTGTCCCCCCATCAGACACTCCCAGGACAGAACAACACGGGGTTAGGTACTGAGTAGTGCTCCCTCTGCACTGTTCCCCCACCAGACACTCCCAGGACAGAACAACACGGGGTTAGGTACTGAGTAGTGCTCCCTCTGCACTGTTCCCCCATCAGACACTCCCAGGACAGAACAACACGGGGTTAGGTACTGAGTAGTGCTCCCTCTGCACTGTTCCCCCACCAGACACTCCCAGGACAGAACAACACGGGGTTAGGTACTGAGTAGTGCTCCCTCTGCACTGTTCCCCCATCAGACACTCCCAGGACAGAACAACACGGGGTTAGGTACAGAGTAGTGCTCCTTCTGCACTGTTCCCCCACCAGACACTCCCAGGACAGAACAACACGGGGTTAGGTACTGAGTAATGCTCCCTCTGCACTGTCTCCCCCCATCAGACACTCCCAGGACAGAACAACACGGGGTTAGGTACTGAGTAGTGCTCCCTCTGCACTGTTCCCCCACCAGACACTCCCAGGACAGAACAACACGGGGTTAGGTACTGAGTAGTGCTCCCTCTGCACTGTTCCCCCATCAGACACTCCCAGGACAGAACAACACAGGGTTAGGTACTGAGTAGTGCTCCCTCTGCACTGTTCCCCATCAGACACTCCCAGGACAGAACAACACGGGGTTAGGTACTGAGTAGTGCTCCCTCTGCACTGTTCCCCATCAGACACTCCCAGGACAGAACAACACGGGGTTAGGTACTGAGTAGTGCTCCCTCTGCACTGTTCCCCCACCAGACACTCCCAGGACAGAACAACACGGGGTTAGGTACAGAGTAGTGCTCCCTCTGCACTGTTCCCCCACCAGACACTCCCAGGACAGAACAACACGGGGTTAGGTACTGAGTAGTGCTCCCTCTGCACTGTTCCCCCACCAGACACTCCCAGGACAGAACAACACGGGGTTAGGTACTGAGTAGTGCTCCCTCTGCACTGTTCCCCCACCAGACACTCCCAGGACAGAACAACACGGGGTTAGGTACTGAGTAGTGCTCCCTCTGCACTGTTCCCCCACCAGACACTCCCAGGACAGAACAACACGGGGTTAGGTACTGAGTAATGCTCCCTCTGCACTGTCCCCCCATCAGACACTCCCAGGACAGAACAACACGGGGTTAGGTACTGAGTAGTGCTCCCTCTGCACTGTTCCCCCACCAGACACTCCCAGGACAGAACAACACGGGGTTAGGTACAGAGTAGTGCTCCCTCTGCACTGTTCCCCCACCAGACACTCCCAGGACAGAACAACACGGGGTTAGGTACTGAGTAGTGCTCCCTCTGCACTGTTCCCCATCAGACACTCCCAGGACAGAACAACACGGGGTTAGGTACAGAGTAGTGCTCCCTCTGCACTGTTCCCCCATCAGACACTCCCAGGACAGAACAACACGGGGTTAGGTACAGAGTAGTGCTCCTTCTGCACTGTTCCCCCACCAGACACTCCCAGGACAGAACAACACGGGGTTAGGTACTGAGTAATGCTCCCTCTGCACTGTCCCCCCATCAGACACTCCCAGGACAGAACAACACGGGGTTAGGTACTGAGTAGTGCTCCCTCTGCACTGTTCCCCCACCAGACACTCCCAGGACAGAACAACACGGGGTTAGGTACTGAGTAATGCTCCCTCTGCACTGTCCCCCCATCAGACACTCCCAGGACAGAACAACACGGGGTTAGGTACTGAGTAGTGCTCCCTCTGCACTGTTCCCCCACCAGACACTCCCAGGACAGAACAACACGGGGTTAGGTACTGAGTAGTGCTCCCTCTGCACTGTTCCCCATCAGACACTCCAGGACAGAACAACACGGGGTTAGGTACTGAGTAGTGCTCCCTCTGCACTGTTCCCCCATCAGACACTCCCAGGACAGAACAACACGGGGTTAGGTACTGAGTAGTGCTCCCTCTGCACTGTTCCCCCACCAGACACTCCCAGGACAGAACAACACGGGGTTAGGTACTGAGTAGTGCTCCCTCTGCACTGTTCCCCCACCAGACACTCCCAGGACAGAACAACACGGGGTTAGGTACTGAGTAGTGCTCCCTCTGCACTGTTCCCCATCAGACACTCCCAGGACAGAACAACACGGGGTTAGGTACTGAGTAGTGCTCCCTCTGCACTGTTCCCCATCAGACACTCCCAGGACAGAACAACACGGGGTTAGGTACAGAGTAGTGCTCCCTCTGCACTGTCCCCCCACCAGACACTCCCAGGACAGAACAACACGGGGTTAGGTACAGAGTAGTGCTCCCTCTGCACTGTTCCCCCACCAGACACTCCCAGGACAGAACAACACGGGGTTAGGTACAGAGTAGTGCTCCCTCTGCACTGTTCCCCATCAGACACTCCCAGGACAGAACAACACGGGGTTAGGTACTGAGTAATGCTCCCTCTGCACTGTTCCCCATCAGACACTCCCAGGACAGAACAACACGGGGTTAGGTACTGAGTAATGCTCCCTCTGCACTGTTCCCCCACCAGACACTCCCAGGACAGAACAACACGGGGTTAGGTACAGAGTAGTGCTCCCTCTGCACTGTTCCCCCACCAGACACTCCCAGGACAGAACAACACGGGGTTAGGTACTGAGTAATGCTCCCTCTGCACTGTTCCCCCACCAGACACTCCCAGGACAGAACAACACGGGGTTAGGTACAGAGTAGTGCTCCCTCTGCACTGTTCCCCCACCAGACACTCCCAGGACAGAACAACACGGGGTTAGGGACTGAGTAGTGCTCCCTCTGCACTGTTCCCCCACCAGACACTCCCAGGACAGAACAACACGGGGTTAGGTACAGAGTAGTGCTCCCTCTGCACTGTTCCCCCACCAGACACTCCCAGGACAGAACAACACGGGGTTAGGTACTGAGTAGTGCTCCCTCTGCACTGTTCCCCCACCAGACACTCCCAGGACAGAACAACACGGGGTTAGGTACTGAGTAGTGCTCCCTCTGCACTGTTCCCCCACCAGACACTCCCAGGACAGAACAACACGGGGTTAGGTACTGAGTAATGCTCCCTCTGCACTGTTCCCCCACCAGACACTCCCAGGACAGAACAACACGGGGTTAGGTACTGAGTAGTGCTCCCTCTGCACTGTTCCCCCACCAGACACTCCCAGGACAGAACAACACGGGGTTAGGTACTGAGTAGTGCTCCCTCTGCACTGTTCCCCATCAGACACTCCAGGACAGAACAACACGGGGTTAGGTACTGAGTAGTGCTCCCTCTGCACTGTTCCCCATCAGACACTCCCAGGACAGAACAACACGGGGTTAGGTACTGAGTAGTGCTCCCTCTGCACTGTTCCCCCACCAGACACTCCCAGGACAGAACAACACGGGGTTAGGTACTGAGTAGTGCTCCCTCTGCACTGTTCCCCATCAGACACTCCCAGGACAGAACAACACGGGGTTAGGTACTGAGTAGTGCTCCCTCTGCACTGTTCCCCCACCAGACACTCCCAGGACAGAACAACACGGGGTTAGGTACTGAGTAGTGCTCCCTCTGCACTGTTCCCCATCAGACACTCCCAGGACAGAACAACACGGGGTTAGGTACTGAGTAGTGCTCCCTCTGCACTGTTCCCCATCAGACACTCCCAGGACAGAACAACACGGGGTTAGGTACAGAGTAGTGCTCCCTCTGCACTGTCCCCCCACCAGACACTCCCAGGACAGAACAACACGGGGTTAGGTACAGAGTAGTGCTCCCTCTGCACTGTTCCCCCACCAGACACTCCCAGGACAGAACAACACGGGGTTAGGTACTGAGTAATGCTCCCTCTGCACTGTTCCCCATCAGACACTCCCAGGACAGAACAACACGGGGTTAGGTACTGAGTAATGCTCCCTCTGCACTGTTCCCCCACCAGACACTCCCAGGACAGAACAACACGGGGTTAGGTACAGAGTAGTGCTCCCTCTGCACTGTTCCCCCACCAGACACTCCCAGGACAGAACAACACGGGGTTAGGTACTGAGTAGTGCTCCCTCTGCACTGTTCCCCCACCAGACACTCCCAGGACAGAACAACACGGGGTTAGGTACAGAGTAGTGCTCCCTCTGCACTGTTCCCCCACCAGACACTCCCAGGACAGAACAACACGGGGTTAGGTACTGAGTAGTGCTCCCTCTGCACTGTTCCCCCACCAGACACTCCCAGGACAGAACAACACGGGGTTAGGTACTGAGTAGTGCTCCCTCTGCACTGTCCCCCCACCAGACACTCCCAGGACAGAACAACACGGGGTTAGGTACTGAGTAGTGCTCCCTCTGCACTGTTCCCCCACCAGACACTCCCAGGACAGAACAACACGGGGTTAGGTACTGAGTAATGCTCCCTCTGCACTGTTCCCCCACCAGACACTCCCAGGACAGAACAACACGGGGTTAGGTACTGAGTAGTGCTCCCTCTGCACTGTTCCCCCACCAGACACTCCCAGGACAGAACAACACGGGGTTAGGTACTGAGTAGTGCTCCCTCTGCACTGTTCCCCATCAGACACTCCCAGGACAGAACAACACGGGGTTAGGTACTGAGTAGTGCTCCCTCTGCACTGTTCCCCCACCAGACACTCCCAGGACAGAACAACACGGGGTTAGGGACTGAGTAGTGCTCCCTCTGCACTGTTCCCCCACCAGACACTCCCAGGACAGAACAACACGGGGTTAGGTACTGAGTAGTGCTCCCTCTGCACTGTTCCCCCACCAGACACTCCCAGGACAGAACAACACGGGGTTAGGGACTGAGTAGTGCTCCCTCTGCACTGTTCCCCCACCAGACACTCCCAGGACAGAACAACACGGGGGTTAGGTACAGAGTAGTGCTCCCTCTGCACTGTCCCCCCACCAGACACTCCCAGGACAGAACAACACGAGGTTAGGTACAGAGTAGTGCTCCCTCTGCACTGTTCCCCCATCAGACACTCCCAGGACAGAACAACACGGGGTTAGGTACAGAGTAGTGCTCCCTCTGCACTGTTCCCCCACCAGACACTCCCAGGACAGAACAACACGGGGTTAGGTACAGAGTAGTGCTCCCTCTGCACTGTTCCCCCATCAGACACTCCCAGGACAGAACAACACGGGGTTAGGTACTGAGTAATGCTCCCTCTGCACTGTCCCCCCACCAGACACTCCCAGGACAGAACAACACGGGGGTTAGGTACAGAGTAGTGCTCCCTCTGCACTGTCCCCCCACCAGACACTCCCAGGACAGAACAACACGGGGGTTAAGTACAGAGTAGTGCTCCCTCTGCACTGTCCCCCCATCAGACACTCCCAGGACAGAACAACACGGGGTTAGGTACTGAGTAGTGCTCCCTCTGCACTGTTCCCCCACCAGACACTCCCAGGACAGAACAACACGGGGTTAGGTACAGAGTAGTGCTCCCTCTGCACTGTTCCCCCACCAGACACTCCCAGGACAGAACAACACGGGGTTAGGTACTGAGTAATGCTCCCTCTGCACTGTTCCCCCACCAGACACTCCCAGGACAGAACAACACGTGGTTAGGTACTGAGTAATGCTCCCTCTGCACTGTCCCCCCATCAGACACTCCCAGGTCAGAACAACACGGGGTTAGGTACAGAGTAGTGCTCCCTCTGCACTGTCCCCCCATCAGACACTCCCAGGACAGAACAACACGGGGTTAGGTACTGAGTAGTGCTCCCTCTGCACTGTTCCCCCACCAGACACTCCCAGGACAGAACAACACGGGGTTAGGTACTGAGTAGTGCTCCCTCTGCACTGTTCCCCCACCAGACACTCCCAGGACAGAACAACACGGGGTTAGGTACTGAGTAGTGCTCCCTCTGCACTGTTCCCCCACCAGACACTCCCAGGACAGAACAACACGGGGTTAGGTACTGAGTAGTGCTCCCTCTGCACTGTTCCCCCACCAGACACTCCCAGGACAGAACAACACGGGGTTAGGTACTGAGTAGTGCTCCCTCTGCACTGTTCCCCATCAAACACTCCCAGAACAGAACAACACGGGGTTAGGTACAGAGTAGTGCTCCCTCTGCACTGTTCCCCCACCAGACACTCCCAGGACAGAACAACACGGGGGTTAGGGACTGAGTAGTGCTCCCTCTGCACTGTTCCCCCACCAGACACTCCCAGGACAGAACAACACGGGGTTAGGTACTGAGTAGTGCTCCCTCTGCACTGTCCCCCCATCAGACACTCCCAGGACAGAACAACACGGGGTTAGGTACTGAGTAGTGCTCCCTCTGCACTGTTCCCCCACCAGACACTCCCAGGACAGAACAACACGGGGTTAGGTACAGAGTAGTGCTCCCTCTGCACTGTTCCCCCACCAGACACTCCCAGGACAGAACAACACGGGGTTAGGTACTGAGTAGTGCTCCCTCTGCACTGTTCCCCCATCAGACACTCCCAGGACAGAACAACACGGGGTTAGGTACAGAGTAGTGCTCCCTCTGCACTGTTCCCCATCAGACACTCCCAGGACAGAACAACACGGGGTTAGGTACAGAGTAGTGCTCCCTCTGCACTGTCCCCCCACCAGACACTCCCAGGACAGAACAACACGAGGTTAGGTACAGAGTAGTGCTCCCTCTGCACTGTTCCCCCACCAGACACTCCCAGGACAGAACAACACAGGGTTAGGTACTGAGTAGTGCTCCCTCTGCACTGTTCCCCCACCAGACACTCCCAGGACAGAACAACACGGGGGTTCGGTACAGAGTAGTGCTCCCTCTGCACTGTTCCCCCACCAGACACTCCCAGGACAGAACAACACGGGGTTAGGTACTGAGTAGTGCTCCCTCTGCACTGTTCCCCCACCAGACACTCCCAGGACAGAACAACACGGGGTTAGGTACAGAGTAGTGCTCCCTCTGCACTGTTCCCCCACCAGACACTCCCAGGACAGAACAACACGGGGTTAGGTACAGAGTAGTGCTCCCTCTGCACTGTTCCCCCACCAGACACTCCCAGGACAGAACAACACGGGGTTAGGTACTGAGTAATGCTCCCTCTGCACTGTCCCCCCATCAGACACTCCCAGGACAGAACAACACGGGGTTAGGTACAGAGTAGTGCTCCCTCTGCACTGTTCCCCCACCAGACACTCCCAGGACAGAACAACACGGGGTTAGGTACAGAGTAGTGCTCCCTCTGCACTGTCCCCCCATCAGACACTCCCAGGACAGAACAACATGGGGTTAGGTACTGAGTAGTGCTCCCTCTGCACTGTTCCCCCACCAGACACTCCCAGGACAGAACAACACGGGGTTAGGTACTGAGTAGTGCTCCCTCTGCACTGTTCCCCCACCAGACACTCCCAGGACAGAACAACACGGGGTTAGGTACTGAGTAGTGCTCCCTCTGCACTGTTCCCCCACCAGACACTCCCAGGACAGAACAACACGGGGTTAGGTACTGAGTAGTGCTCCCTCTGCACTGTTCCCCCACCAGACACTCCCAGGACAGAACAACACGGGGTTAGGTACTGAGTAGTGCTCCCTCTGCACTGTTCCCCATCAAACACTCCCAGGACAGAACAACACGGGGTTAGGTACAGAGTAGTGCTCCCTCTGCACTGTTCCCCCACCAGACACTCCCAGGACAGAACAACACGGGGGTTAGGGACTGAGTAGTGCTCCCTCTGCACTGTTCCCCCACCAGACACTCCCAGGACAGAACAACACGGGGTTAGGTACTGAGTAGTGCTCCCTCTGCACTGTCCCCCCATCAGACACTCCCAGGACAGAACAACACGGGGTTAGGTACTGAGTAGTGCTCCCTCTGCACTGTTCCCCCACCAGACACTCCCAGGACAGAACAACACGGGGTTAGGTACAGAGTAGTGCTCCCTCTGCACTGTTCCCCATCAGACACTCCCAGGACAGAACAACACGGGGTTAGGTACTGAGTAGTGCTCCCTCTGCACTGTTCCCCCACCAGACACTCCCAGGACAGAACAACACGGGGGTTAGGGACTGAGTAGTGCTCCCTCTGCACTGTTCCCCCACCAGACACTCCCAGGACAGAACAACACGGGGGTTAGGGACTGAGTAGTGCTCCCTCTGCACTGTTCCCCCACCAGACACTCCCAGGACAGAACAACACGGGGGTTAGGGACTGAGTAGTGCTCCCTCTGCACTGTTCCCCCACCAGACACTCCCAGGACAGAACAACACGGGGGTTAGGGACTGAGTAGTGCTCCCTCTGCACTGTTCCCCCACCAGACACTCCCAGGACAGAACAACACGGGGGTTAGGGACTGAGTAGTGCTCCCTCTGCACTGTTCCCCCACCAGACACTCCCAGGACAGAACAACACGGGGGTTAGGGACTGAGTAATGCTCCCTCTGCACTGTTCCCCCACCAGACACTCCCAGGACAGAACAACACGGGGTTAGGTACAGAGTAGTGCTCCCTCTGCACTGTTCCCCATCAGACACTCCCAGGACAGAACAACACAGGGTTAAGTACTGAGTAATGCTCCCTCTGCACTGTCCCCCCACCAGACACTCCCAGGACAGAACAACACGGGGTTAGGTACAGAGTAGTGCTCCCTCTGCACTGTTCCCCCATCAGACACTCCCAGGACAGAACAACACGGGGTTAGGTACAGAGTAGTGCTCCCTCTGCACTGTTCCCCATCAGACACTCCCAGGACAGAACAACACGGGGTTAGGTACAGAGTAGTGCTCCCTCTGCACTGTCCCCCCACCAGACACTCCCAGGACAGAACAACACGAGGTTAGGTACAGAGTAGTGCTCCCTCTGCACTGTTCCCCCACCAGACACTCCCAGGACAGAACAACACGGGGGTTAGGTACAGAGTAGTGCTCCCTCTGCACTGTTCCCCCACCAGACACTCCCAGGACAGAACAACACGGGGTTAGGTACTGAGTAGTGCTCCCTCTGCACTGTTCCACCACCAGACACTCCCAGGACAGAACAACACGGGGTTAGGTACAGAGTAGTGCTCCCTCTGCACTGTTCCCCCATCAGACACTCCCAGGACAGAACAACACGGGGTTAGGTACAGAGTAGTGCTCCCTCTGCACTGTTCCCCCATCAGACACTCCCAGGACAGAACAACACGGGGTTAGGTACTGAGTAGTGCTCCCTCTGCACTGTTCCCCCATCAGACACTCCCAGGACAGAACAACACGGGGTTAGGTACTGAGTAGTGCTCCCTCTGCACTGTTCCCCCATCAGACACTCCCAGGACAGAACAACACGGGGTTAGGTACTGAGTAGTGCTCCCTCTGCACTGTTCCCCCACCAGACACTCCCAGGACAGAACAACACGGGGTTAGGTACTGAGTAGTGCTCCCTCTGCACTGTTCCCCATCAGACACTCCCAGGACAGAACAACACGAGGTTAGGTACTGAGTAGTGCTCCCTCTGCACTGTTCCCCATCAGACACTCCCAGGACAGAACAACACGGGGTTAGGTACTGAGTAGTGCTCCCTCTGCACTGTTCCCCATCAGACACTCCCAGGACAGAACAACACGGGGTTAGGTACTGAGTAGTGCTCCCTCTGCACTGTTCCCCCACCAGACACTCCCAGGACAGAACAACACGGGGTTAGGTACTGAGTAGTGCTCCCTCTGCACTGTTCCCCATCAGACACTCCCAGGACAGAACAACACGGGGTTAGGTACAGAGCAAAGCCCCCTGCATTCTTTTAACAGGCTGGATGTGGGAAAAATGTTCCCGATGCCGGGGAAGTCCAGAACTAAGGGTCAGAGTCTAAGAATAAGGGGGCAGCCAGTCAGGACCGAGATGAGGATGAATGTCTTCGCTCTGGGAGCTGTGAACCTGCGACATTCCCTCCCACAGGAAGCTATTGGGGCCAGTTCACGAGATATATTCAAGAGGGAGCTGGACGTGGGCCCTTGTAACTAAAGGGATCCGGGGGGTACAGAGGGAAAGCCAGAATGGGATTCTGAGATTGCATGATCGGCCACGATGGTATTGAATGGTGGAGCAGGCTTGAAGGGCCGAATGGCCTACTCCTGCTCTTATTTTCCATGTTCCTGTGGCTCACATCCCGCCCAGATAGTCTCCTGAAGGAAAGTGATCTTGTAAATGCGAAAGAAGGGTACCGCTGGGACTGAGGCAGGATGCTTGTGCATTCTGCAATTGCTACAAATCTGCCGTTGTGTGTTCAATGTTCACTTCCAGTTCTTTGGCAAGTTGCAACCAATCGGATGGTTTGTTTGCATGTGTCAGAAATGAGGACTAGGAATGTAAGAGTGGAAGTAGGCCATTCAGCCCCTCCAGTCGTTCTAAACCATGGCCGACCACATCCCTCATGTTCATTATTCTGGGCTGCCTCTCTATCCACAGAGTCATGCAGCCACAGAAAAGGCCCTTTCGCCCATCAGGTCTGTCCTGACATCACGACTGACAGTGAGCTCATTCCTGCGCTTGTCCACTTTTTGAAAGTGGAGGAACAGCCATTTCTCTTCACGCCATTAGTAACTTGAAACCTATCGGCCTCTCTCCTGAATTTACTCAGCGTCAGAGCAGATCCCTTGTCCTCTGGGGTACAGAATTGCAGAGGTTCACCAACCCCTGAGTGAAAAGGTCCTTCACAATCCCAGTCTTCAATGGTTTGCCTTTTAACCTGAGACTGCATCCCCCTGGTTCCAGATCCCACAGTCAGGGGGCTACACCCTTTCTGCACCCAACTCTGTCGACCTTCTTAAGGATTTTGCAAATTCCAGTGAGGTCAGCTCTCACTCTTTAAACTTCACAGAATGCAGGCTTGGGCTCCTCCTCATAGACATTCACAGAATTGCGTGTGGGAGACGGAGAAAGCCAATCAATAAACATCAGTGCATCATTGCCAACACATTCCCATGCACTGCACCACACTTTCTTCCAATGCTGCAGACTGTAACAGGAAGTAAGGTGTGAGGATTTCTAATGCAATCAGACACCATCCCTTTCCAAATCCCACCAAGCCAGCACAGTGGGAGGGATCCACTGAGAAGGACAAGGTTTCACTAATCACGGCATTCCAAGATCAATTATAACCCACAGGGTCAGATACAGAGTAGTGCTCCCTCTGCACTGTCCCCCATTTCTCCCATGACACAACTGCATGGAATTAGATACAAGCAAACTGTTTTAAACTGAAAGTAAGACTCCTTCCCACACTGTTCCCATCTCGCACTCCCAGGACAGGGACAGCACAATGTTAGATATACAATAAAGCTTCCTCTACTTATTTAAACTGAACGTAAAGCTCCTTCAACAATGTCCCCCCACCAAACATTCCCAGCACAGGGCTTGGATACAGAGTAAAGCTCACTCTACACTGTCCCCCCATCAAACATTCCCAGCAGAGATACAGCACAGGGCTTGGATACAGAGTAAAGCTCCTTCAACAATGTCCCCCCACCAAACATTCCCAGCAGAGATACAGCACAGGGCTTGGATACAGAGTAAAGCTCACTCTACACTGTCCCCCCATCAAACATTCCCAGCAGAGATACAGCACAGGGCTTGGATACAGAGTAAAGCTCACTCTACACTGTCCCCCCATCAAACATTCCCAGCAGAGATATAGCACAGGGCTTGGATACAGAGTAAAGCTCACTCTACACTGTCCCCCCATCAAACATTCCCAGCAGAGATATAGCACAGGGCTTGGATACAGAGTAAAGCTCACTCTACACTGTCCCCCCATCAAACACTCCCAGGACAGGGACAGCACGGGGTTAGATACAGGGTAAAGCTCTCTCTACACTGTCCCCCATCAAACACTCCCAGGACAGGGACAGCACGGGGTTAGATACAGAGTAAAGCTCCACCTACACTGTCCCCATCAAACACTCCCAGGACAGGGACAGCACAGGGTTAGATACAGAGTAAAGCTCCATCTACACTGTCCCCATCAAACACTCCCAGGACAGGGACAGCACGAGGTTAGATAGAGGGTAAAGCTCCCTCTACACTGTCCCCCATCAAACACTCCCAGGACAGGGACAGCACGGGGTCAGATACAGGGTAAAGCTCCCTCTACACTGTCCCCCATCAAACACACCCAGCAGAGATATAGCACAGGGCTTGGATACAGAGTAAAGCCCACTCTACACTGTCCCCCCATCAAACATTCCCAGGACTGGGACAGCACGGGGTTAGATACAGAGTAAAGCTCCCTCTACACTGTCCCCCATCAAACACTCCCAGGGCAGGGACTGCACGGGGTTAGATACAGAGTAAAGCTCCCTCTACACTGTCCCCCATCAAACACACCCAGCAGAGATATAGCACAGGGCTTGGATACAGAGTAAAGCCCACTCTACACTGTCCCCCCATCAAACATTCCCAGGACTGGGACAGCATGGGGTTAGATACCGAGTAAAGCTCCACCTACACTGTCCCCATCAAACACTCCCAGGACAGGGATAGCACAGGATTAGATACAGAGTAAACCTCTCTCTACACTGTGCCCCATCAAACACTCCCAGGACAGGGACAGCACGGGGTTAGATACAGAGTAAAGCTGCCTCTACACTGTCCCCCATCAAACACTCCCAAAACAGAGACAGCACGGGGTTAGATACAGGGTAAAGCTCCCTCTACACTGTCCCCCATCAAACACTCCCAGGACAGGGACAACACGGGGTTAGATACAGAGTAAAGCCCCTTTGCTCGAACCCAGGCCAAAATATGCATGACGCTAAATCAGTTTGCAATTCACATACCAGCTCAGTTCTCTGAGTGGAAACGTGGAGAGGTGTGTGAGAGGGGAAAGGCTGCCCAGTCTCTCATTAATCTGAGCTATCTTCTGATACCATGTGTGCTGTGATTCACAATGATCAGATCCCGATGCATTTGAGTCAGTCTTGTTTAACACACAGAAATTACAGCTGGAGAACTAACCAATGGTCAAAAACTGACAACAAAATGCTGAGTGAGGGAGCAGCAGAAGAGTAACCTTCTCACTCTCAGGATGTGGCGCTGCTGGTGATGGGAGCAGTTGTTGCTTATCCCTAGTTGCACTCCAGATAGTGATCACAGAATTTCTACAGTGTGGAAGCAGGCCATTCAGCTCATCCAGTCCACTCCATCCCTCCAAAGAGCATCCCGCCCAGACCCTATCCTTGTAACCTGCACTTCCCCTGGCCAATCCACCCTAACCTGCACATTCCTGGTCACTATGGGACAATTTAGCATGGCCAATCCACCCTAACCTGCACATCCCTGGTCACTATGGGACAATTTAGCATGGCCAATCCACCCTAACCTGCACATCCCTGGGCACTATGGGACAATCCACCCTAACCTGCACATCCTGGTCACTATGGGACAATTTAGCACGGCCAATCCACCCTAACCTGCACATCCCTGGGCACTATGGGACAATTTAGCACGGCCAATCCACCCTAACCTGCACATCCCTGGGCATTATGGGACAATCCACCCTAACCTGCACATCCCTGGTCACTATGGGACAATTTAGCATGGCCAATCCACCCTAACCTACACATCCCTGGTCACTATGGGACAATTTAGCATGGCCAATCCACCCTAACCTGCACATCCCTGGTCACTATGGGACAATTTAGTATGGCCAATCCACCCTAACCTGCACATCCCTGGTCACTATGGGACAATTTAGCATGGCCAATCCACCCTAACCTGCACATCCCTGGTCACTATGGGACAATTTAGCACGGCCAATCCACCCTAACCTGCACATCCCTGGTCACTATGGGACAATTTAGCACGGCCAATCCACCCTAACCTGCACATCCCTGGGCACTATGGGACAATTTAGCATGGCCAATCCACCCTAACCTGCACATCCCTGGTCACTGTGGGACAATTTAGCACGGCCAATCCACCCTAACCTGCACATCCCTGGACACTATGGGACAATTTAGCACGGCCAATCCACCCTAACCTGCACATCTTTGGACTGTGGGAGGAAACCGGGAGAATACGCGAACTCCACACAGACTGCGGCCCGAAGGTGGAACCAAACCCAGGTCCCTGGCACCGTGAGGCAGCAGTGCTAACCACTGAGCCACCGTGCCACGTAATGACACAATACCTCCTTGAACCAGTGCAGTCTGTCTGGTTATGGAGCAGCCACTGCGCTGTTAGGGGAGCATGTCCAGGACATTACTCAGTGATGAACCCTATCATTGAATGTATCTGAAAATCCTTGGCTGTCTTGAATCCAAACATTCACAATTCCTTCACCACGCTCCTAACTTGCTGAGCCATTATTCTGAAACATGTGGCTCTGCAATGTACATTCCCCAGACAGCAGTGGGGGTGGGGAGAAGTAATTTTTTTTCTCAGCCTGTATCCTGTTAAGCCCCTTCCTTAATAGTGTGGTATCATTCAATTCGATAATTTTGTTCTTCCAACCTCTCGGGTGCTGAGGCCTAGTCTGCTCCACCTATCCTTATCGGATAATCCCCATGTCCCGGGAAGCAGTCTCGTGAACCGTCAATGCCCTCCATCTGGGAGGAAGATCGTTTACGTTCTTCTTTAGTGAAGAACACCCAATCGCACAACACTTGGTGAAACTAGAAAATGGTTCTTTATTTGAAGGTAAAACTAAATGGAGATATTCTCCACCAGGATCTAAGATACTGTCAATAATTGCCAGGATCAAAGATAACCCCAACCCCAATCCCTGAAAGGTAATCAGGGTACAGGCCGAGAAAAAAAATGATACCCCAACCTCTTCCCCCTAGTCTGGGGAATGTACACTGCAGAGGTTGAGTGGATTGGGATCATTTTCATTAGGAAGACGGAGGCTAAGGTGGGGGGACCTGACTGAGGTCTAAAAATCAAGGCGGGGTACAGACAGGGTGGATAGCTAGAAGCTTTTTCCCGGAGTGGGGGGACTCAAGTACCAGGGGTCACGAGTTCAAGGTGAATGAGGAGAAGTTTAGGGGAGATAGGCGTGGAAAATACTTTATGCAGAGGGTGGTGGGTGCCTGGAACACATTGCCAGCAGAGGTGGTTGGGACGGGCACGATAGCGTCATTTAAGACAGATACATGAATGGGCAGGGAACAGAGGGATACAGATCCTTGGAAAACAGGCGGCAGGTTTAGATAGAGGATCTGGATCGGCACAGGCTTGGAGGGCCGAAGGGCCTGTTCCTCTGCTGTAATTTTCTTAGTTGTTGGACCATCATCACAACAGGATGTTCTGCCTTCAAATAAAGGTAAGGCCACCCTAGTCTTACCAAACCATTGGACTGCTCACTCATTAGATAGAAACAACAAGTGGGGGGGTTTAAACATAAGGGTCACCACCCCACAGGTGAGCCCAGCCAATGTCAGGAACTGAACTCTCGCTGTTGGCATCACTCATCAGCTGTCTAGCCAACTGAGCCCCGTGTCCTGGCTAAGGAGACATAGCACACTACCCTCAAGGTCAGATCCTATCTGTATAATAGTTATGAGATTTCTTGACTTCCAAACCCTTTACCCTCCCAAGGGCGGTACGGTGGCTCAGTGGTTAGCACTGCTGCCTCACAGCGCCGGGTTCGATCCCCAGCCTCGGGGGTGACTGTCTGTGTGGAGTTTACACATTCTCCCCGTGTCTGCGTGGGCTTCCTCCCACAGTCCAACGATGTGCAGGTTAGGGTGGAGTAGTCATAGGGAGGGTGGGGCTGGGTGGGATACCCTTCAGGGGGTTGGTGTGGGCTGAATGGCCTACCTCCACTCTGTAGGGAGTCTATGATACAATCGCTTGCTGTGTGTTATCTCCCTGTCACTTGCGTATAAGGGCATCTCGATCCTGCTCAATGCAAAGCTATATTTTCCTTATTCATTCATGAGATGTGAACACCAGGCCAGCATTTAGTGGTCATCATAACTGCCCTTTAACTGAGTGGCTGTCTCCGCCATTTCAGAGGGAAGTTAGGGGTCAGTCGCACATTGCTGTGGGTCTGGAGTCCAGACCAGGTAAGGGAGGCAGATTTCCTTCCTGAAAGATTATTTTTTTTACAACAGTTGATGATCAGCTCACGGTCACCATGACTGACATCGGCTTTCAACTCTACACTTATTAATCCTATCTAAATTGCACCAGATAGCATGGGATTTGGATGTATGTTCCAGAGTATCAGACTGGCATTCTGTACTACCTACTCAGTGACATTACCGCACCATCAGCATCGCACTATTCAAAACCAATCACTTTTAAATTTATTTTGCCGGTGATTTCACACTTCACCACATTGGACGCTGTCTGACACATTCGCCAACTTTGTCCACATCGTTCGGCAACCATGCTGGGTCACCTATTTTTCCACAGAAGTTTTTTTTCTGTTGCCAGCAAACCTGGAAACTGTACCCTCAATTTCCCTTGTGGCACCCTATTAGTTACTGCCTGAAATGCCCTGCTCTCTATATACCGTACTCTCTATATAATTCTGTCCATTGGCCAAGCCTTCAATCTGTGCTAATATATTAACCATGAACCCTAATTTTGTGTAAAATAATCTGTTACGTGGTTTTATTTTTAATCAAATGCCTTTTGGCAATCGTTCCTTATCCATAGTTTCCATGTTTCTGTCCATCCTGCTAATTACATTCCAAAACACGATTTCTCTTTCATAATCCATGTTGCTGTTGCTTAATTATATTATGAGTTTGTAACTACCCTTGTAACCATGACCTTTATCATAGATTGAAGCATTTTGCTCACTACAATACTTCTATCACTATACAACACTTTTCAGATGCATTTTGCAACAAAATACACATGACAATAAATAAACCAAATCCTCTTTTGACTGAATTGACTTATAGATACACCTTTTCTCTTCACTCCTTGCTTAAACTGTGTGTTCGTGCTTAATTTCATTCAATCTTCAGGTATTATTCCACAATCAAAGTAATTCTGGAAGGTTATTACCAACACATCCACAATCTTACCTCTTTGAAAAACCCACTTCACACTCAGTTTAATCCTGATCATTTCTCCAGTAATATTGCCATTGTCTGTTTTTTTTTAAACCCCTTATTTTTACTGCCGCCCTCATTCCCATTATTCCCAGAATGATTTACAGTGCGTGAAGACGTGTAATGAAGTGTTTGGTGAATGCTTCAGCCATCTCTTTACTCTCCATTGCGTTTTTACCAGTCTCCACCTCTAGGGAGCCCAAGGTCCATTCTCTATAAATGCTTCCTATTTCATGCACCTGGACAAACACTGCTAATCCATGATTCCGTTTCTTTTGTTAGTCTACTCCTGTGTTTGCTCTTGTATTTCCTTGGCAAATTTTCAGTCCCACCTTTTCTGAATTCTAAAATCCTCTGGATCCTCATACTTAATACACTTTTTGCCAATGTTATATTCCTCCGATCGAGCATTATCTTCAAGTCCTCTTGCTAGCTATGATCGGACTTCATTTTCCGTGAGATTTCTAAACCTTGAAGTAACGCACTTTCACAGATTCCCAGAATTGCTCCAGTACAGAAACAGGCCATATGGTCCATTGTTTCTGCAGCCAGTTTCATGTCTGTTGTATATCATCTAATGCTAGCTATTACACGCAGAGCATCAAACCACATAACATAGTTTCTCAATCTTCCTTAGCCAATTTGCCCCTCCTGTTTTATTGCTGAGATCTGAGGCCCCGGTTTTGGATTTAACGCAGAAAGATTTTCAAACACAATATAAAATTCTATTATCGAACAGTCACCACTCCCCAGAGGTCCCTCTCCTGCAGGTTAATAATTAAATATGCCTTTTCGAAAAATATTAGATCCAAAATAGCCTGCTTCTAAGTTGATTTCTTGATGTATCGATCCATAAAATGAACTTGTCATGCACACTATTACTGTAAACTTTGTTTCACCTAATGTGGGGGACAATTAAAATCCTCCATCACCACTCTATTCCATCCTCATGTATGTGACTTTAACATCCTGATTAGTTAGAAGCCCCACACTGCAGGTGACAGTGACTGCCCCTTGACATTGAGGCTTCATTTAGACCCATAGGAGCGGAAGTAAGGCCATTCGGCCCATCGAGTCCACTCCGTCACATAATCATGGCCGATGGGCATTTCAACTCCACTTACCCGCACCCTCCCCGTTATCCCTTAATTCCTTGCAAGATCAAGAATTCATCAATCTCTCGGAGAAAGTGAGGACTGCAGATGCTGGAGATCAGAGCTGAAAATGTGTTGCTGGAAAAGCGCAGCAGGTCAGGCAGCATCCAAGGAGCAGGAGAATCGACGTTTCAGGCATCTCGATTCTCCTGCTCCCTGGATGCTGCCTGACCTGCTGCGCTTTTCCAGCAACACATTTTCAATTCATCAATCTCTGCCTTGAAGACATTTAACGCCCCGGCCTCCACTGTGCTCTGTGGCAATGAATTCCACAGGCCCACCACTCTCTGGCTGAAGAACTATCTCCTCATTTCCGTTCTAAATTGACCCCCTCAAAACAATGGGAGTCGGGAGGAAATCTCTCTGCTGGTTGGAGCCATACCTGGGATATAAGGAAGATGGTTGTGGCTGTTGGAGGTCAGTTAAGTCAGCTCCAGGACATCTCTGCAGGAGTTCCTCAGGGTAGCGTCCCAGATCCAAACATCTTCAGCTGCTTCATCAATGACCTTCCCTCCACCATAAGTGGGGAAGTTCACTGATTATTACAAATGTGTGGTACCACTCACAACTCCTCAAATTCTGAACACACCATGTCCAAATGCAGCAAGACTTGGTCAATATCCAGGCCTGAGCTGATTTGTGGTAAGTGACACTCACACCAAAAAAGTATCAGACGCTAATAAGGGAGAATCTGACTATATTCCCTTCACATTCAAAGGGATTATGACCACTGTATCCTTCCATATCAACATCCTGGAGACTTATCATTGGTCAGGAATTGAAGTGGACCAGCCAGATAAATACTGTGGCTACAAGAGCAGATCAGAGGCTAGGAATGAGTGGAATTGAATTGAAATAGAATTGATTAGTTTAGTTTGAGTTTATGGTCAGTGTGGACTGGTTGGACTAAAGGGTCTGTTTCTATGCTGTATGACTCTATGAATATTGCAGTGATTACCTCACCTCCTGACTTCTCAAAGTCTATCCACAAGGCACAAGTCAGGCGTGCGATGGTATACTCCCTACTTGCCTGGATGGGGGCACTCCATAAACACTCAAGGACACCATCAGGGCAAAGCAGTTCACCTGACTGGACTACACGCACAAACGTTTACTCCTCAACCAACTCCCAGTAGCAGCAGGATGCACGATCTACAAGGTGTACCACAGAAATTCGCCAAAGTCAGCACCTTCCAAACCCACGACCACTTCCATCTAGAAGGACAAGGGCAGCAGATACATGGGAACACCACCACCTGCAAGTTCCCCTCCAAGCCACTCACCATCCTGACTCAGAAATATTTCGCTGTTCCATCAGTTTTGCTGGGTCAAAATCCTGGAACTCCCCCCCCCCCCAACATCATTGTCGGAGGGATGCGAATGCTGCATTGACTACAGTGGTTCAAGCAGGCAGTTCAATACCACTTTCTGAAGGGCAATATGGGGAATGAATGCTGCCTCAGCTCTCTTTCCGTGAATGAATTAAATAAATAAAGTGGAACTGGACACACTCCCAGCAGCAACCTCTGTCACTTACTGTTCTTTAGAAAGCTGGTTAACGGAATTCAGCCACATGGAAGGTCAGGATCACCTTGGAGTTTTTTAAAAAATGGACTCAAAGACAGAAAACAGAAAGTTGCAGTAAATTATTGTTTGTTAGACTGGAGAATGGTTCACCAAGGGGAGGTATTCAGACCACCAGGTGACTGAGGTATTGGCATAGAGAGGGGAGTTTATCAAGATCTTAACCAAACCTTGGAAGGTACGTAACGGTGAGGGAAAAGACCGCGATGGGATCCGGGGTAGGCTGGCAGAGAGGGCAGACAAGTGGCAGATGGGATCTAACGCGGGGAGGTATGACATTCATCATTGATGTTTTGACCAAGCTCATAGACAGCGAGTTGCAGTACAGAGGGACAGCCAAAAGGGAATGTGAACCTCATGGTATAGTTCCAAAGGGTGTTCTGCACACAGGGAAACAGACGCTCATCTTTCAAACGTGGTAGAACATAGTGAAAGGACAGTTAACAAAGCCTGTTGCGATTAGTAAATGTAGATGTGGATAAATACAGGGAACCTTTATAAAGCTCTGTTTTGGTCACCATTACAGCATGGCATCCAATTCCGGTCGCTGCACTGTAAGGATGTTGGGTGGTCCTTGAAGGGGTGCAGTGGTTCCAATGAGTAGAGGTTTTAACGACAAGATGAGGTTGGAGAAGCCGGGATTGCCCTCCTTGAAGTGAATGACACTGATGGGAAACTTGATAAAGATGTACAAAATGCTGCCATGCTTGGCTACAGTCGATACAGAAAAATTGCTTCCATCAGCTAATGACGCAGAGACTACAGGACAGAGATTTAATATTTCAAGCAGAGGGCACCGAGGGAAAACGGAGGAAGAACATTTTTACTCAGCCAGCGGTAATGTATGCAGCTCACTACCCAGGAGGATGGTCAAAGCACCTACAACGAATGGTCTCCAAAGGAACTTGGTTGGGCACTTGAACACATTAAATCTTCAGGAGCAGAGAGATAGGGCCGGGGGTGTGGGGATAATTATAAAGTCCCACAGTGTGGAAGCAGCCCATTTTGCCCATTGAGTCCACACCAATCTCTGCCCAGACTCTCCCTGTAACCCTATATTGCCTATGGCTAATCCACCCACCCTAGACACTATGGGATAATTTAGCACGGCCAGATCACCCTGACCTGCACATCTTTGGACCGCGGGAGGAAACCGGGGCACCTGGAGGAAACCCACGCAGACGCGGGGAGGATGTGCAAACTCCACACAGACAGTCGCCTGAGGCTGGAATCAAACCTGGGACTCTGGTGCTGTGAGACAGCAGTGCTAACCACTGAGCCACCGTGTCACCCGATTATCAGGCTGCCATGCAGGGAGCTGATATGGATGTTATCATTCTTTATTGGTGTGTGGGCATCATGGGTAATGCCAACATGTGTTTGACCATCCCAAATTATCCTGGAGAAAGAACAACTAGCCCCTTTCCTGAACCTTCTGGTGTCAACGCACACACAGTGCTGACAGGAAATGAGTCCCTGACTGATAATGTAGAGAGCAGTGACATATTTCCAAGTCAGGATGGCGTTGGAGGTGACAGTGTCCTCAGTTATCTCTGGCCCTGACTATTCTAAATTGGACAGCTGACAGATTTGGAAGGTGATGTTGAGGGAGCGAGTTACTGCAGTGTGTCTTGCAGATGGGTACATACTGGTGTCACTGTGCCAATGGCAAATGTCTTGATCAAACGAGATACTTTTCCCCAGTTGGTGTCAAACTCCTGAAGAATGAGGAGTATTCTACCCGACTGCTGACTGCGAGATAGTGGATGCACATTTGGAGATAGGAGGGGAGTTACTCACTGTAGAGTTCCAAGCCTCCAACCTGTTCTTATTGCTGTGGCTGATCCAGTTCAGTTCCTGGTCAATAGTAACCCAACTCTCTCCCTCCCCAGCCTCACTCCCGCCACCTGTCTCATTAACGGTATACTGAATGTCACCAGACAATAGCTAAATCAATTGGTGGTGTGAATATTACTTGCCACTTTAGTCGAAAAATGAATATTGACCAGACCTTGCCACATTTGAACACTGACTCCTTCAGTACGCGAGGAGTCGTGAATGGTGCTGAACACTGTGCAATTATCAGTGAACATCCCCACTTCTGACCTTATGACGGGGGAGGGGGGGGGGGGGGGGGGGTAGGCCATTGATGAAGCAGCTGAGGATACCTGGGCCTAGGACAGTCCTGCAGAGATGTCCTGGAGCTGAGATGACTGACCTCCAACAACCCCAGCCACCTTCTTTGGTGCCAGATATCTGACTCTAACCAGCGAGGAATTTTCCTCTTCATTCCCACTTACTTGTTTTGCTAAGGCTCCTTGATGTCACTCTCAGTTGATGCCACCTCGATGTCAAAGACTTACTTCTCAGCTTACTTCTGGAATTTTGCTGTTTTTGTCCATATTTCAACCGAAGCTACAATGGGATCAGGAGCCAGATGGCCCTGGCTGGATGTAAAGGGACAAATGGACTCTTTTTGTACTGTGCTGGCTGTTATTTTCTTTATCACCTTTTGATTTCAGGATGTGGGAGGGTGTGATGGTACAGGTTTCCTGGCCTTCATGAGTAAGAGAGATTGCTTCAAAACAGAGGTCATCAACTTGTAAATCGTTCCAATGTACTTTTTCCTGCACTCGCTCAGTGGATTTTATTGTCCATCCCTGAATGCCTGGAGGATAGTTAAGAGTCAGCCACCATTGCTATGGGTCTGGAGTCATATCTAGGCCAGATCAGGTAAGTGTCCTTCCCCGAGGGACATTAGTGAACCAGATGGGGTTTTTTTTTCCAACAATTGACAATGTTTCATGGTCATCAGTAGACTCTCCATTCCAGGATTTTTTTAAATTAATGAGGTGGGATTTGAACACGTATCCCAGGACATTACCCAGAATAACAACCCAGTGGCAATACCCACTAGGCCATCACTGCCCCCTGCATGAAGTCAAAACAGGAAAGGTGCCTGGTCGGCCTTGAGCTGCAAATAAATTGGAGCATCACTATCCACAGTTCCAGGCTTCAATCAACACGTATAAAGAGTTATGTTGGCACAGTCATTCTGACTCATCCAGACTGGCGAGGGGCAGCTGGCTCAATTGGTTGGATGGCTGGCATTGACCAAATGGGAGCAGAGAAGGTGACCCCCCCATTCCGCTCGGCGTGGATTCAGGGTCGGACTCTGTCCTTACTCATGCTGACGATCATGGGGCAGTGGTTTGTACCAGCTTTCACACAGAGAGTCAGGATGATGATTTGTAGATCCAGCAGGATATCATATATCCCCGATTATGACCTTCTCCTCTCTGTCTTGCCCTTATCGTGGAATCGTTCGTTACCAATCTTGGTCATATCACCACCACGTCTCTGCAGCGGCTATTACATCAAACCTATTGATTTCTCTCCATCTAATTAATAAATCTGATTTGTTGCAAAGTATTCAGAGATTGTGCCTCTGATTCTCACAACATATATTTTTCTTATTTTTCCTGAGCACAACTTAGTCTCTAGCATCCTATTGCCTCTTCCTGACCCACGCTGCTCATTATTACCCAGTGCACTCGAACCTTGGCATTTTCATTACTATGTCTCCATTTAATATCTCTTCAATCCTCCCGTCCCACCTTGGCTTAAAGCCTTGTCCGCTACTCTTGACATTCAATGTGCCCAGCCCATTTTAATGCATCTTTCATCAATACAGGTGCCAGTGACCCCTCACCAGTCCTTCAACCATACACATGACCTCCAACCTGCTGGCTCCAAGAAATGACCCCGAGATTAAATACTTCCCAGGTTCTGCTTTTGTCATTTGGCCCCCCCCATACTCCTCAAAGACGCTCTCACAGTGAGCACACACTCCCAGATCTACCATTGGCTCCCGTACAGACCAGGACAATTGGATCCTCTCCTTCACAATCCTGTTTTGTCTCCAGGCTTGAGGAGACACCTTTCTACCCGGGAGCTGGTCATGTTTGACTCCGCGCCCCCCCACCCCCCACATCATGTCCCCACCCCCCCCTCCCGAAACAATCCTTCGCAACCATATACCACTGTACTGCTCTACGCCTCTGCCAAGTTGAAACTAAAATATCGAGACATCTGATGGAGAAAGATTTTAAGTCGTCATCCTTCCTCGTGTTACAAAGGGGTGGTCGACATCCCTCTGATAATTAAAATTATCAGATGATGGCCCAGTAGTTAGCACTACAGCCTCACAGCACCATAATCCGGGTTCAATCCTAGCCTAGGGGGACTGTCTGTGTGGTGTTTGTGCATTCTTTCCACATCGGCATGGGTTTCCTCCCACGGTCCAAAGATGTGCAGTTTAGGGTGAATTGACCACGCTAAATTGTCCCATAGCGTTCAGGGATATGTTGGTTGGGTGCATTAGCCAGGGGTAAATGTAGAGTAATAGGGTAGGGGAATGGGTCTGGGTGGGTTACTCTTCAGAGGGTCGGCGTGGACTTGTTGGGCTGCAGGGCCCGTTGCCACGCTGTAGGGAATCTATTCTATGATGATTCTAAAACCGAAACACCCAGAGAGGTTCACCTCACATCGTAATCTGATAAAAGACGTGTGATAAGGGATATAACCTACCCCTCACCGCACCCCCCCCAATCTGTTATAAAGGAGCCGTTAAAGCAATCCCTGATACTCACTTTATAAGTAACAAGAGACAATTTATTTATTTAACACTAACAGTGAACAAATTAATGGAATTACTAACAAACCAGACAATTCCTCCCTAACTACTACCTGGTCCTTAACTGAACTAAATTCTACCAGTATGCTGTTCCAAAGACACAGGTCCTACTTACAGTCATAGAGATGTGTAGCATGGAAACAGACCCTTCAGTCCAACCTGTCCATGCCAACAGATATCCCAACCCAATCTAGTCCCACCTGCCAGCACCCAGCCCATATCCCTCCAAACCCTTCCTATTCATATACCCACCCAGATGCCTTTTAAATGTTGCAATTGTACCAGCCTCCACCACATCCTCTGGCAGCTCATTCCACACACGTACCACCCTCTGAGTGAAAACGTTGCCCCGTAGGCCTCTTTTATATCTTTCCCCACTCACCCTAAACCTATCTAAATCCAAAGAATAAGAAAACAATAAATTAAAACTTTTACAACTTTACCATTTTTTTTTCACATCCCAATTCCGCAACACAGACAGGTGAAAGTGAGGGCTGTGCAGATGCTGGCGAGTCAGAATCAAAACGTGTGGCGCTGGGAAAGAACAGCAGGTCAAGCAGCATCCGAGGAGCTTATGATGAAGCCCTTATGCCCGAAACATCGACTCTCCTGCTCCTTGGACGCTATCTGACCTGCTGTGCTTTTCCAGCGCTGAACGTTTTGACTCTGATTGTTACAGAGAGGCAATGTAATCATTTGTCTTCTTATCTGCATACCAAGTGACTGAATGGAGGAGGGGTCTCTCTCTCTGCCCAATCTGAACTTAAAGGTGCTCTCCAGTTTTCAACGGGCTCCAGTTTCAGAACCTTGATGTACTTTTAGAGTCATAGTCATAGGGATGTACAGCACGGAAACAGACCCTTGGGTCCAACTCGTCCATGCTAACCAGATATCCCAACCTAATCTACTCCCATTTGCCAGCACTTGGCCCATATCCCTCCAAACCCTTTCTATTCATATACCCCTCCAGGTGCCTTTTAAATGTTGCAATTGTACCAGCCACCACCACTTCCTCTGGCAGCTCATTCCACACACACACCACCCTCTGCGTGAAAAAGTTGCCCCTCAGGTCCCTTCTATATCTTTCCCCTCTCACCCTGAACCTATGCCCTCTAGTTCTGGACTCCCCCGCCCCCAAGGAAAACAATAAATTAAAATCTTTACAACTTTACCATTTTTTACACACCAACTTCGCAATGCTGGCGATTGTTACAGAGGGGAGAAAGTGAGGGAAAAGACCTTGCCTATTTACCCTATCCGTGCCATGATGGAATAGAGGAGCAAGAATTGACAATTTGGTCCCTGAACATCTTCTACCATTCAACTCTGTAGCTGATTGGCTATCTCAATTTTACCAAATTATCCCCGCATCCCTTGACATCTTAAGTAGCTAGAAATCTCGCAAAGTTGCGTTTTACGTAGTTATAAATGGGACGTGGAGTGGGAACCCAGTGGCTTCTGTTGCTGAGTTTGTGAACTTGTACCCATGTTTTGTGCCTGTGGGGTGATTCATTCACTTAGTTTTTGCTGTCATTCTTGAACGCAAAAGCTTTTACGTGACTGAGGTGAAGTGAGGTGTGAACTGATCATTCTGCAGCAAGGATCTGAGACCTTGGAGAACAACAGAACAGCTCATTAGCCAATGAGCTTTTGTGAATGACAGAGAAACGAGAGTGAATTAGTGTCAAATCAGTTCCAGTAAGACAAAGAAAGGGGAAAAAAAAACATTAAATGGAGAGAACGCAAAAAGAGAACAGGATGAAAGTCAGCAAAAAGGCCAATAATTTTATATTTGAAGTTTTAAAATCTATAACAACAATTTACTACCTGCAGAAATCAGACCGCACCGTTTAAAATATTCCCTTTTTGGGTCAGTGAGCTACAGGGATATTGCAAAAAAACATACAGCTGATTGAAAAGGCCTTTTACTTGCTATTTGTCAGACTTAATTTTCCGTGGTAACTCTCATGGGTAATTAATGTGCAAATGCAGCTACAAAACGTATGAGGAGATTAAGGGCAAGCTGCTGGTTTTGTGAAGGCTAGTACTGGAGCAGTATAAATGTCCAGCAACTCAGGGGCGACTAGCAGTTCACAGGGTATCTCTACCCTTGCCACACGATACCATTTGACAGCAAATTCCTCTCCCCCGCCCCCCCCCCCACCCCCTGCTCCAACCCTGACTCCACTTTGGATCAGATGCAGGCACCTGGAAGCTATTGTCACTAACACACAAAGGACCGTCATCTTGACGTTGCTTCAGGGCTTTTTGTTTTGGTCAGATTACCATAGCAACAGAGCAATGCCACACACAAAAAAAAACATTTGTACATATAACAAGTCACTTTGCCTCGCTGCTGTCCCTGTCCATGGTCCTGAAATTCCACACCAGGTTTAGGACAGGAGCCTAAATGTGAGGGATTTCTCTCCTGCCATTTATGATTTAAATGACCAACTTATCTTCAAAGCTGTTTCTTTCTCTTTTCAAAATTAACCTTTTACAACATTTCTCTTTTACATTTTGATTTGAGAGTCTGTGCGTTTTGTTACGAATGATAGATCTCAGTTTTCACAACGATCCGGCAATCAGTCCTCCAAAAATAAAACAGGACTAAACAGCATCAGAACGCCAAGTAGGATGACCCTCCTGTGGTGTAGCGGTAGTGGCCCTACCCCTGGACCCAGCAGACCTGGGTTCGAGCCCCACCGACCCCAGTGGTGTGTCGTCATTGATTACAAAAGTGAATACCTGCAGAAGGCCTTTGACCCTTCAAATCTGCTCTATCACGTTGTGGCTGATCTTCAACTTTACCACCATTTCCCTGCACAGACCTTCGATCTCTTCACCTACTTTTGAATCTATTGATCTCTGTCTTAGTCCATGAGAGATAGGAGCAGAATTAGGTCATTTGGCCCATCGAGTCTCACCCACCATTCCATCATGGGTTTTGAGTGCACCTGACAGCAGAGCCTCCACAGAAGCAGAGAATTCCAGATATTCCCCCACCTTCTGGGTGGAGACATTTCCCCTCCACTTCAGTCTTGAATGGCCTGTCCCTACTTTGTTCCCCAGAGAATGTGTCCCCTGGTTCTCGACACATTCCAGCCAATGGAAACGTCCTTCCTGCATCTGCCCTAATGGTCTCGCAAAGGTCACTTCCCATTCTTCGGAATTCCAGATAACCAAGTCCCCATTTATTTAATCTTTCCCCACTGTACAGTTCCAGGAATTAAATTTAGTGAACATCCAGATGTAGCAGTGAAACTCTGTAATTCTGAGAATGATGTGTGGGTCGGAAAAGAGTTTGGGGAGGTGGGAGGAAGGGGAAGTAGTGACCAGGAAATGGAAAAATCAGGATTAGCAGCTTTCCCGGATGGGGTAAAGGTATTGGGGAGTCATGGAGCAAAGACAAGTAAAGAGACTGATCAACTGTGATCAAATTGAATGGTGTAGCAGGTCTGAGAGGTTGAGTCACCTTCTAATGTTCCTGTGCTCCAAGCTGAGATCTAAGAGTGGAATATTTCAAACACTTTTGGGCAGTGCATTTTCAAAAGATTGTTAACGGTGTAGAAATGGTAGAGGGAAGATTTACCAGGTTGACACGTGGGGCGAAAGAGTTCAGTTGCATGGAGAGATTGAAGAGGTTAGGCGTTTTTCTTTCTTTCTGACGCATCTAGTCCAGTAGCCCACTTTACTGGCCCCAACCAGTACCCCACCCACCACTTTCAACATTCATTCTCACCATCGCCAACGGCAGCTGTATGTCCCACCTGCAAGATGCACTGCAGCAGCACAGCCAGCACCTTCCAAACCCTCAAACTCTACTGACTGGAAAGACGTAATCAAAAGCTGACCGTATAAGTGAGGTGGCAGGATTATGGTGGATGTTCCTGCTCCTGCAGCTGTGAGAAGGCTGAGCAAATGTCAAAACAGAGCGAGAAAGAGTGAGAGAGAGCAAGAGAGTGCACGAGAGAGAGAGAGAGCAAGCGAGAGAGAGCGAGTGAGAGGCAGTTGTCATTTATCCCTCTGTTCTTTGTCTATTCCCCGGGGGACACACCGAGACAAACATCGACTGTGCCTGGAGGACAGTCACCTCGGTGAAAGACACTCTTTGGCCTGCCCGAAACCTGTCGGTCTTCCAGACCAAGAGTTGACCCTGACCGCGTGTTGCAGACTGGCTCATCCCAAGGTCCAGGACTACGCGCTGAGGGACGTACCAAGGCTTGGGGGCAGCTGCTGCCAAGGGACAGTGGGGAAAGACCACCGCCTGGTGTCTTCCTGCTGAAGGTAAATGGGGGTCCGTTCAGTTAATAGACCCTCCTGGTGTCTCAAGTGTATGTAAATACAGTTTGGCTCAAGTAAGAGATGTCTTTGCCTTGTCTGGATAGCATCAAACTCCAATGTTTATTTGTTTTCTTGATACACTACTGTACAGAACCAAACTGCGTTTGTGACCATATAAGGTGTTTTAATGAATAAACTATATGTTTGAAATGTAAAAATGTTGTCGTTTAGCCCTCTGATTTGCTTTATATGCAACAGCAGGAGGCTGAGAGGCCCCCATAAGGATTGGAATCTGAACAATCTCAATTTCTCTGCATTGGCTGAGGATGTGTTTGAGAAGCAGCTGGAAGAGCCCCGAGTAATGACAGCAGCCCCAGATGGTCTGCTGTCCATCTGGGATTCCCAAATTATGAGCACCAGCCATAGTGTCAGGTCTCAGCCTGGGGGGAGGGGGGCGGGTGTGGGTGCAAGTGAAGTGGGCTGCTGCTTGCCTGACAATCACGAATGGAAGGAGGGGGGAATGGAGTCCTCTGCGGGAGTTGAATCTGTTTGTGTGTCGGCACTGCACCCACACGCAGCCCAAGTGAAGAAGGAAAATCACCAGATGAAACCATTTCAAACCAGGAGGACAACGATGGCAACCATCACGGGAAATACACAAAATATGGGGATGGGAATAGGCCCCTCCAGCCTGTTCTGACATTCAATTAGACTGAGCTGTGGCACAACTCCACATACCTGCCTTTGGCCCATATCCTTCAATATCTTTGCTTAACATTAATGTATCTTCCTCAGATTTAAAACTAAAAGCTGTCCCAGCATCCACTGAACGGCCTGTCCCTAATTCTCAGACTGTGCCCTCTGGTTCTAGAATCCCCAACCTGTGGAAATGGTTTATCTTTATCTACCTTGTCCTTTCCAGTTAATATCTTGAAGACTTTAATCAGATTACCCCCTAACCTCCTAAATTTGAGAGAAAGCAGGCCTCGTTTCCATCACCTCTCCTTGTAACGTCACCCTGAAGTCCAGGGATTATTCCTGTAAACCTTCGTTGTGCTCCCTGTAAGGTCATCCCCTCCTTCCTAAGGTGTGGAGCCCAGATCTGCTCACAGGGCTCCAAAGTGAGTGGGGGGGTCTAACTAGGGTTCTGTATAACTGCAGCATAACTTCTTCATCCTTGTCACAGTCTTAGAGATGTACAGCACGGAAACAGACCCTTCAGTCCAACCCGTCCATGACGACCAGATATCCCAACCCAATCTAGTCCCACCTGCCAGCACCCGGCCCATATCGCTCCAAACCCTTCCTATTCATATACCCATCCAGATGCCTCTTAAATGTTGCAATTGTACCAGCCTCCACCACATCCTCTGGCAGCTCATTCCATACATGTACCACTCTCTGTTGTTTGATATAAAGGTTACCATGCCTTTAGTTTTCATGATTATTTTCTGCAAAAGCTCAAGGCAGTTTAAGGACCAACACGCCCGAACACCTCAGTGTCTTTGGACATCTGCTGTATTTAGCTCCAGAAAGTGTCCCGATCTATCCTTAATCGGTCCGAAACGGAATCACCTCAGACTCGCTAACACTGAATTCCACCTGCCTCAGTTTGGCCCATTCACCTGGTCCACCACGGAAATCCCAAGTTCCATGAGGAACTTTTTTCTTTGTGATGCACTTACGTTGTAGTGTCGGACATAGTTGCTCGTACACAGCGAGATCCCAGAAACATTACCGACCAGACGTTCGGTTCTGTTCAGATGCTGTTTGAGGGATACCTCTTAGCCAGGGCTCAAGCCCCGTGCTCTT
Source organism: Chiloscyllium plagiosum (assembly GCF_037043375.1). Lineage (NCBI taxonomy): Eukaryota > Metazoa > Chordata > Chondrichthyes > Orectolobiformes > Hemiscylliidae > Chiloscyllium > Chiloscyllium plagiosum. Next base: position 29,045,977 of record NW_028270173.1, read on the forward strand.
CTGCAGAACGGTGCCACTGAACTGTTTAGGCCCATCCAAGGGGAGAAATGGGGCCAGCTTAACATCTCAGCCGAAAGATAGCGTCCCCCGATTGTGCAGCTCAGCAATATCAGCCCTGAGGTTTGTGCTTCAATTTCAACTTATCGACTGTGAGGAGGTTCGTTTCAGCTACATTGCTCGTTTGTTAAAAGGCTTCACATAAATGAATAATAACAGTTTAAAAAAAGCAAATTACCCCATTATGGGTGTCTAAATTTAATTAAAATATGTATTAAAAACTAATTCGATGAATTAGAATAACCTGTCGGTGACTCCCGACTTGACTGCATATCTTCACCCAGGCTCCTGTACAATGCTCTGAAGGAGGTTATGAGTTTGCAAACCATTGTCCTGCATCTGAGGGACTTTTGCGTCCAAAGGGAACTTGTCGTCATAGAGTGATAGAGATGTACAGTTCGGATCAAACCCTTCGGTCCAACATGTCCATGGCAATCAGATATCTTAAATTAATCCAGTCCCATTTGCCAGCACTTGGCCCATATCCCTCCAAACCCTTCCTATTCATATACCCATCCAGATGCCTTTTAAATGTTGCAATTGTACCAGCCTCCACCACTTCCTCTGGCGGCTCATTCCATACACATACTCTGTGTGAAAAGGTTGCGTTTTAGGTCCCCTTCAAATCTTTTCCCTCTTAGACACCCCCACCCCAGGGAAAAGACCTTGTCTATTTACCCTATCCATGCCCCTCATGATTTTATAAACCTCTATAAGGTCACCCCTCAGCCTCCGACGCTCCAGTGAAAACAGCCCCAGCCTGTTCAGCCTCTCCCTGTAGCTCAAACCCTCCAACCCTGGCAACATCCTTGTAAATTTTTACTGAAACCCTTTCAAGTTTCACAACATCCTTCAATAGCAGGGAGACCAGAGTTGAACAAGGTATTCCAGAAATGGTCTAATCCAGGTCCTTTACAGCTGCAACACGAACTCCCAAATTGTGTATTCAATGCACTTAATCTATGCCCAGTGATGCTAATGTGTAAGCCCTGGGGTGAGACTCAAACCCAGACTTCTAGGACAGAGGGGAAGAGAGGTTTTCAATGACTGACATGCAGCATATTTATTGGGACTTGATTGCAATTACATTGGTCTGACAATTCAGTGGCTGAAGTTATTGCTCAACAGGGGAGGGGGGGAGGGGTCAGGTTCAAATCCCAACATGACAGCTTGAGAAATTTAGATTGAATTAGCAACTGTGGAACTGAAAACCTAGTCTCAGTCATAGTACAACGGAACAGTTGAGTTAAAACCCCACATTGCTGTTTAGGGACGGCCTATGTGTAATTTCCAAACCACACCAAACCCCTCTGAAATGGCCTGAGCAAGCCATTCGGTTCCAAGAGCAGCTGGGTGGACAAGAAATGCTGGATGGTTTGAGCGGTGGGGGAATGGAGAGAATCGCGTGCTTTGTGCGACTCACTCCATCTCCTTTTGAAAGCCTTCACTGCCTTTGGTTCTGGGCCCACCAGGAAATCGACTGGTAACTCTATGGGTGGAGACAATCACTGACTGCTGATGTGTGAGACCTCAGGCCTGACAGGTCGACAGTGTGAGATGCTGCAGCCGAAACCATAACCCTGGCAGGTATGCAGCCCCGAAATGTCACTCTGTGACATGTTGCCACACAAGCAGACTTGAGGTGTGGATCGGTGAGCTACCTCATGATGGGACACTCTGGAGGGGGTTACAGTCTGCAAAGACACAGCCCCAGGGGTGACACCTCAAGGTGCGGCCAGCCCAAAGTCCCACACTTTAAAGATGGAATGGTCAAAAGCACTTGGGCTCCCAGATAGCTGGGGGCACTGACCAGGTACAGTGCTGCAACATCAGGCATGCAACTGGGGGGGGGGGGGGGGGGGGGGGGGGAATGAAAATAAAAACAACCCTGTAGTTCGGACCATTTACAGAATCACTTCAAAATCTCAGATTTAACCAATGATGGCTCACAACAAACAAACAAAATGTAAGCATCATGATAGTGTCTTAAAGAATTGAAATGTAGCGTACACCACTCCCTGATCCCTCTAAACCATGAAAGCTCTTGATTAGGTTACAGCAAGGAAGTCTCATTCAGCTATTCAATGTACTAACTACATATAAACCATCTGAACCCCTCGATTAGATTCCAGTCTGTCACTCACCCCCAGGTATCCATTATTCTGTATATAAACCATCTGAACCCCTCGATTAGATTCCAGTCTGTCACTCACTTCCAGGTACCCGTTATTCTCTATATAAACCATCTGTACCCCTTGCTTAGTTTCCAAACCGGAATGATCTAATATATTATCTTGCCTCTCTCTCAGTCGTTTATGTTTAAGTAAGTCTGTTTCTTCAGAGCAGTGTTTTGTGGCCCCATTGCCAAAGGCGTTCAGACTCGAGTGAACGTTACAGTGTTGCACAGCAAATACAAATGACAGGCAGTGGCCCCTTCACATCGAGTGAAGAGACACTCGCTGACTGTGGGGAATGAGGGAGCCCAGGTCGGGAATGAGAGTCAGCCCCAGCAGAGAGGGCACTGGCCTCCTCTCCACCCCAGCCCATGTCCCACAGCCCCTGCTCCTCTGGGAAAAGGGGCTGCTGAAGACCAAAGGGAGAGGACGCTGGAGGTGTGCACTCTGGGTGGGGAAAAGGCTTGTTCCATCTGCATCTTGCCCTGGGATTAAAGCAAGTTGCTGGGGTGGGGTACTGATGTAGGAAAGTTACTTCCTCTTCCTCTCTTCAATATTGCCCTCAGGGTGTGTGTGTGTGTGTCTGTGTGTCTGTGTCTGTGTGTCTGGGTCTCTGTGTGTGTGTGTGTGTGTGTCTGTGTGTCTGTGTCTGTGTGTCTGGGTCTCTGTGTGTGTGTCTGTGTGTCTGTGTCTGTGTGTCTGGGTCTGTGTGTGTGTGTCTGTCTATCTGTGTGTGTCTGTGAGGGTGTGTGTGAATGTGTATGAGTGTGTGTGTGTGAGGATGTGTCTGTGTGTCTGTGTGTGTGTGAGGGTGTGTCTGTGTCTGTGTGTGTGTCTGTGTCTGTGTGTCTGGGTCTCTGTGTGTGTGTCTGTCTGTCTGTGTGTGTCTGTGAGGGTGTGTGAATGTGTATGAGTGTGTGTGTGTGAGGATGTGTCTGTGTTTCTGTGTGTGTGTGAGGGTGTGTCTGTGTCTGTGTATGTGTCTGTGTATCCAAGCGATTATAAACATTTCCCCCCCCCCCCCTCCTCCCAACCCGGCTACCTACACACTCTGCAAACACCCACACTCCCTCCCCTGCCTCACCCCCCCCCACCCCCCCCCCGTCTACCCTGTCACCTTCTGTGTGATGAATTCATTGCTTTACAATTTGCAATTTTTAACAAAAAACATCGACACAAAATTCTACACGAAAGACGGGAGGAAAAAGAGGAGTGTGTGAGAGAGAGAGAGGTACAGGGGAACGTGAGCTGTCCCCACTCACCCAGAGAAAGGAGCAGGTCCTGTGTTCGCTTCTCCTGATGAAGCCAGCCCGGGAAATCCACTGGGCTACTGTTCATATTCCAGTCCAGCGATGGGAAGGGGAGCTTGAAGGGGGGGGGGGGGGGGGGTGTAGCCAGGCAAGGGGGGAATTGCGAAATCTAGATGCAGAATTGGACAATTTCAATCCCCCCTCTCCATCCTCAGGATATATCTCCAACCAAAAAAAAAATGCGTTGAGGGTGTGGAAGAGATGGAGGGGGGAGTTTACTGATGATTTTTTAAAAAAATGTCTCTGGAAGACAGCTCAAAATCAATGACAGCTTGTGATCCATACTCAGGGACTCCGGGAAGGATGGGGTGAGGATGTGATGATGTCCCCCGTCTTCTTTACTCACTCCCTCTGCCCTGACAAAGATTTTCAAAACACACACAAATCCGATTACACCATCTCCAGAATCCTGGGATCCCGTCAGCACACACATTCACTCCCTCACTCCCTCCCTCCCTGTGCCTGGGCAGAGGCGAGTGAATGTAAAAACCTTTTTCTTCGAGAGAGAGAGAGAGGGAGAGAGAGAGGGAGAGAGAGAGGGAGGGACAAATCTGGTGATAGGGGAGGGGAGGGAGGATGGAGGTGAAACAGCAGAAGGGGACACAATGAGAGAAATTGCTGGAGAAACTCAGCAACTTCTATGGAGAGGGGGGGGGAAAGAAAACCAAGAGTTAACGCTTTCTGGGGGGTGGGGGTGGGTGGGAAGTCTAGTAACCCTTCTTCAGAACTGATAGGGACAGGTTGGTACACACGCTGAAGATGTGGGGTGGTGGTGGGGGGGGGGGGGGGGGTAAGGAGTATATGAGAGCTGGGAGATGGAGAGATTTAGTGACGGATTCTAGAGTCTCCTGTGTCAACCTCTCCCCCCTCCCCCCCCCCCTCCCCCTACCTACAAACTTCCTGTCTTCTGGTCAGTCTCTACTAAGGGCTGGGGTAAGTGAGGAATTTTTAAGGGTTTTACAGCGTGCGCCCCTTTAATATTGAGATCTCTCAATATTGTTTCTTCCTCCTCCCCCTCCCCCCCCCCCCCACTCACTTTTTTGCAAATGCTCATTTCTCACTCCCCCTCTTCTGCCCGGGGGGTCTGAAATTATACTGACAGCTTCCCCACACACACACACACACACCAGCTTTCTCGAGGAACGCACATAAATCCAAAAATCTTTTCAATAAATTAAAGTAAAAAAAAGGAGGGTGGGGTGAGGGAGAATCGAAATGTGCACCTCAGTGTTGCATTGGCTCTTAGAGTGATCTGGGAGAGATCTGCAACCCCCTCTTAACTGAACGTGCCCAAACTGTATTCTGGTGCAGCGTTGCAAGTTACATTTTAAAGAATTATCTGGCGGATTGGGGCTGGGTTTTTTCCTGCCCCCCCCAGGAAGGTTGGAAATACTGCTATCTAGAGAAATGCAGCTGGTTGTGATCTTTTGGCAGGGGTTAGAAGGAACAGAGCCCACCCCCTGACATTATCCTGTTCCTTTACCTGTAACTAACTGAGAACACAGATACAGCCAGCCAGCGTTGCACATACCCAGGTCCTAGCGCTCGACTCCTCCACACACTTGCAACACCAGGAGTCACTGACACAAACACAGGGTCTTCATGATGTCACCCTCCCTCTCCCCTCTCCTTCCCCACCCCACCCCACCCCTCCACAATGTTATTCCAATGTACCCTTCTGTTTTTCAAGCGTATCTGACAATCACAGCACTTGTGGCAGGAGGCCGCTCGGCCCATCTTGTCTGTGGCAGTGAGAGGATAGTGCTCAGTGCTTTCTCTTGCAGTGAGCTGCCACCCTCATGCCGAGAAGGGCTCTCACCATTTGCCAGTGGCATACTGGAGATCAAACTGCTTCCTTACTGTTTATTATCCCGTGCCATTTTACTATTGAAGGTCATGGCTGTGTGATACTGAGTTGGCGTAAAAGGGAATACTGTTGACTCGGGCCGAATGGCCTGCTGATGTGCAACTTCTACTTAATTCTGTGGAATGTGGCGAATGTGGGGACTGCAGATGTTATTAGGGCCAAGATTAGAGTGGTGCTGGAAAAGCACAGCAGGTCAGGCAGCATCAGAGGAACAGGAAAATCGACGTTTCGGGCAAAAGCCCTTCATCAGGAGTGTGTGGAGTCTCAGAAGGGGGCTGAATGGCCATCCAATAGAAATGTCAAAGAGGATAAACCACAGAGAAGGGGTCTCCACATGCTGGACTGAGGAATGGTGACATTTTTCCAGGTTGGGGGCTGAGTGGATGGGGGGTGGGGAGCTTGCGGGTGGTGGGTGGTTCCATCTGCTGCTGCCCCCATGTCCTTCTAGATGGAGAAGTCACGCTTGGCTGTCAGAGGAGCCTCAGTGACTTTCAGCTGTGTAACTGGTGGGTGATATACCCTGCTGCCACTGTTCATTGGTGTGGGAGGGAGTGAATATTCAAGATGGTGCGTCAGCTGCCAAGCAAGTGTATTACAGAGTCATAGAGATGTACAACGCGGAAACAGACCCTTCGGTCCAACTCGTCCATGCCGGCCAGATATCCCAACCCAATCTAGTCCCATTTGCCAGCACCCAGCCTATATCCCTCCAAACCCTCCTTATTTACGTACCCATCCAGATGCCTTTTAAATGTTGTAATTGTACCAGCCTCCACCACATCCTCTGGCAGCTCATTCCATACACGTACCACCCTCTGTGTGAAAAAGTTGCTCCTTAGGTCTCTTTTATATCTTGCCCCTCTCACCCTAAACCTATGCCCTCTAGTTCTGGACTCCCCGACCCCAGGGAAAAGACTTTGCCTATTTATCCTATCCATGCCCCTCATAATTTTGTAAACCTCTATAAGGTCACCCCTCAGCCTCCGACGCTCCAGGGAAAACAGCCCCAGCCTGTTCAGCCCCTTTCAATCACTCAAACCCTCCAACCCCGGCAACATCTTCGTAAATATTTTCTGAACCCTTTCAAGTTTCACAACATCCTTCCGATGGGAAGGAGACCGGGCTTGTTTCATCTTGGTACTGTTCAGCTTCTTGAGTGTCTGAGTCGAGAGTGTGGCGCCGGAAAAGCACAGCAGGTCAGGCAGCATCCAAGGAGCGGGAGAGTCGGTTTCCTTCATCAGGAATGAGGCACGGAGGTTTCTTGAGTGTCCGTAAGTCCGTAAGACAAGTGTAGACAGGCAGGAGGCTGGAAGAACACAGCAAGCCAGGCAGCACCAGGAGGTGGGGAGGTCGACGTTTTAGGTGGAACCTTTCTTCAGGACTGGGGGGAGGTGCAGAAAAGGTCGGGGGAGGTGATGGGGGAGGGGGGAAAGTTTTTGATGGGGTGGGGGTGAGGTAGTGAACACAGGTTACAGCCTGGTTGGTCGTTGGGAAGAATGAATGTGGTTGGTAGCTGGAGCTTAGGACATAGGAGCATTTAGCCCTTCAGGTTTGCTGTGGCTACCAATGGCTGGTCTGATCATCCTCAACTCCACCTTGCTGCCTTTTCCCCATCACCCTCATTCATTAAAATTCTATTGGAACATACTTCATGACCCAGCCTCTGTGATAAAGAACGCCACAGATTCCCTCCCCTCTGAGAGAAGAGATTCCTCCTCACCTCGGTCTTAAATGGGCCAACCCTTCTTCTGAGGTGATGCCCTCTGGGCCTAGACTCTCCCACAAGGGGAAGCAACATCTCCACATCTACCTCGTCCAGTCCTCTGACAATCGTATCTGTTTCAATAACGACAAGCCTTGTTCTTCCAAACTCCTGGGAGTACAGTCCTGATGAAGGGCTTGTGCCTGAAATGTCGACTCTCCTGCTCCTCGGATGCAGCCTGACCTGCTTCGCTTTTCCAGCGCCACACTCTATCGACTCTGACTCTCCAGCGCCTGCAGCCTTCATTCCCCACCCCCACCCCCAAAGTGATTAGATTAGATTACATTACATTACAGTGTGGAAACAGGCCCTTCGGCCCAACAAGTCCACACCGACCCGCCGAAGCGCAACCCACCCATACATTTACCCCTTACCGAACACTACGGACAATTTAACATGGTCAATTCACCTGACCTGCACATCTTTGGATTGTGGGAGGAAACTGGAGCACCCGGAGGAAACCCACGCAGACACGGGGAGAATGTGCAAACTCCACACAGTCAGTCCAACTCTCCTCATAAGACTGTCCCTCCATAACTGGTATCAGCCCAGTGTATCTTCTCTGGGCTGCCTCCACTGGTCTTACGACCTTGTTGCTTGCGTGTCATTGGGTCGGGGAGCTGGTTGGCACAGTGATCATGTCACTGGACCAGTAAACCAGAACCCTAGATTCATTCTCTGAGGACATTTGTTCAAGTCACTGCGTAGCCGATGGTCAAACCGGAATTCAATTGGAAAGGAAAAATGTGGAGTTGAAAGCCAGTCTAATGGTGACTGTGTAAACCTGTCAACATGGGTTTTGAGAATGTCCCTTCAGGAAAGAAATCTGCCCTCCCTCCCTGGTCTGGCCTACATGTGACTCCAGACTCACACACTTTAGCATGGCCAATCCACCATAACCTGGCCATGTTTGGACTGTGGGAGGAAGCCCACGCAGACACAGGGAGAATGTGCAAACTCCACACAGACAGTTGCCTGAGGCTGGAATTGAACCCAGGTCCCTGGTGCTGTGAGGCAGCCGTGCTAACCACTGAGCCACCGTGCTGTCCCAAATTCTTTTAGGCTATAGAGAGAAGTCCCATCCCTTCAGTGGGATGGGGGGAGTGAAGGACAGTAGTGTAAATGCCAAGGATTAAATGATGTATAATGAAGGGTAAAAATAGATAATCTCGTGAGAGGACATTGGAAAACCGACAGCATTGTAGCAGGGCCACTGCAAAACATGACTTAGTCATTATGACCCCACCCCCACCCTGGAAAATAATGATCACACCATCACAAGCTGCTAACCAGCACCCACTCAGTGTGGTGCAGCTGACAAATGTCCTGGGGAGGGCCAGACCAGTCACAGGAGAGGTGGTAAGCATTGATGTTAGTGTTGTATGTAACCGCTGTAACACGGTATGTATCAATATCCTGTACTTTACTGGGAAAGGTAGAGTGTCACTGAATTCCGATATGAGCCGTAATTAAGAGAGCAACTGGGCCCCATGTGAAAGTCAGATTCGGAACAGTCTCTGGCCTCTCCCACACGTGTGGTGAAGGAGCTCTGAATACAGGTCGCTGGTACTACCAGACACAGCACTCCAGCCTCGCCCGGTGACATCTCTCCCCAACAATTGAGCAGAGTACTGCACCAATCCACCACTGACTATCTGGGTCTTGAACTGTACGATCGATGTGAGGGAGAGGGTAAACCCCAGAGTTGATCCTGGCTGTAACTCGCAGTGCGAAAAGAACTGAGAGGGAGAATGAAGTTGTGCTGTGTTCCCTGGTCCACACTGGGCAGGATTGAGCCCCACAGCAGGATGGGTAGGGCCTGAGGAAGGTCCACACTGGGAGGGTGGGTGGGGTTTGAGCCCCAATGTAGGACACCCAGGCAGTGTGGCGCGTAAGCGTAAGACCATGGAGGCTGGAAAAGATCTGGAAGGGGTCGTGTCTAAAGACAGAGGAGCCCAGAGGAGCCGTTGGCACACAGGCGTATGGGACTACGATTAGAAGCTGATCGTGAAGGCAATGTGGAGGGGGCCTGACTCCTCATCCACCTATACCAGTGCAGAAAGCTCGGCGGAAGGGACAAGCGAAACATTAACGTCAGAAGGGGCTTGTAATTATGACAGCTCTCATTGGAAACATGGCCAGTGAGAGATGGGAACAGTGAGGTTGGGGGCTTGGGGGCAGGATGGTGGGGGGGGGGGGGTGGTTCTCAGATGTGTGACCCTAAAGCCAAAAGGCTGGATGGATAGCTGCAGAAGGGAAGGCAGCCAGTGCCCCAGTGTACCCACAGGTCAGACAGGACAATAACGCTGATTGGAATGGGTTAGAGGACAAAGCATACGTGTAATGAGTGGGATGACCTACTACCCTTTGCATCAGAAAGACCCAGACCAAAAGCTCCTCTGTGGGGCTGCAGTTAAAAATTGAAGATAGACAGGGGGATCTGCAGGGAAGGATGAAATTTAATCTAGAAACCTGTACCCCAGCAGAGAGGCAAGTGAACAAATTGACCAAATGATTAAAGCTGATTGGAACTTGCAAAGGGATGGTAAAAAGAAAATGAGAAACAAAGGAGGTGAGGCCTTTTAATAAAAAAAAGGCCCTCTCAGCTCACATGAAATGAAAGAGGAATTCTTTGGTCAGCATATTTTATCACAGCTAAGATTCACAGAGGCAAACTCCCTCATTGTCACTGTGTGTTATAGAAGTGCTGGTTCTGGAATGTGAAACCGTTGGACGTCTCATTCTCTTAACGAGCAAAGGATAATCAAAAAGTCAAAAACTAAGATCAGAAGGAAGTGTTCATCAGAGAGAGAGAGAAAGAGAGAGACCAGCTTTTTTTTGTGATTGATTGAGCTAATAACTCTTTCAGGTCTGGATGTGAATGTGAGTGTTTGTAGTCCCCTGAGCAAAGTGTTAACTGTTTGTGGTCTGATTTGTATGCATCTTCGTTCGTTGGTGTTAAATGTTGTCTTGTGTAATTTGTGTGTTTTCATTCCGTGGATAGCTTGAGATCTGGGGAGTATTTTTGAGTTTAGTTTGTGTTTTGGGAATGTACGAAGATTTGAAAGTACTGTGCCTGTCTGTGACAGTTCGGAACGCGTTAAGGTGATTTAACTTTAAGGATCTAGCCATGGTTGTATAAAAGGAAAACCTGTGAGGAAATGTTGACTTGGAATCTGTTTTTTAAAGCATGGTAAAAAATTACCTCTTGGAACAAGTGACAGTTGATTAAAGTTAATTGAAGAAGAAAAATTTAAGTCAAAAAGCAGAACTTATTTCCTCCTTCCTCAAAATAATGTAATATCTGTGTTTAGTTTGAGGAAAGACAAATGTTTAATTCCAGAATCGTTATGATTTAATTATCATGTTTGGAATTTCATTTGCTGGCCAGAGTGTACTTCCAAATATTATTTTAACCATGGACGAATCTTTAATTCTGGATCATAAGGGCTTGCTCATCTTAAATGTTCAGTTGGTTTGAAAGAAGGGGTGGTGCGGTGGCTCAGTGGTTAGCACGGCTGCCTCATGGCGCAAGGGACCCGGGTTTGATCCCAGCCTCAGGCCTGTGTGGAGTTTGCACATTCTCCCCGTGGTCTCCCCGTTTCCTCCCACAATCCAAAAATGTGCCGGTTAGAGTGAACTGGCCGTGCTAAATTGCCCGTAGTGTGAGGTGCATTCGTCAGGGGTAAATATGGGGAATGGGTCTGGGTGGGTCACTCTTCAGAGGGTCGGTATGGACTTTTTTGGGCCGAAGGGCCTGTTTCCATACTGTGGGGAATCTAATCTATTGGAAATGCAGTCTCTTTGAACAAAATTATCTGATGATGTGTTCTAAAATCTGACGAAAAACTGATGTCAAGGTTTTAAAGAAAGAGAATAGAATCTAACTTTTCCTTTGTTCAGAAACGAATCAGAACACACAGCTCTTATTTCTGTACAGGAGCAAGAAAGGTTGTTCACAAAGTTACATCCAAAAGCTTTCACCCTGCCCAGCAGTAAATCAACATTGATTAACCCGTTCTGCCTCGAGTGGACTGGATGGACTCTGTTTCGTTTCTCAGAGAATTGAAGATACTGAACGCTTTCATCAATGACGACGCAATTCTGACTCTGTCTCTGTCTGCAGATTTTCAACACAGTGATGGGCGAGACATCCTGAATCCATCAAGCCATTCATTAACAATGCATCTCAACATTGGAGGATTACCGCGAAAGCATTAAATGTACTGTGCAGGAGGAATCTCAGAACAACGCAGCCTGGGTACACATTAGCACATTAGATTCCCTACAGTGTGGGAACAGGCCCTTCAGCCCAAACCGACCCTCCGAAGAGTAACTCACCCAGACCCATTTCCCTCTGCCTAATGCACCTAACACTACGGGCGATTTCGCACGGCCAATTCACCTAACCTGCACATCTTTGTGACTGTGGGAGGAAACCGGAGCAAACCCATGCAGACGTGGGGAGAATGTGCAAACTCCACACACACACACACACACACACACACACACACAGTCACCCAAGGCTGGGCTTGAACCTGGGATCCTGGTGCTGTGAGGCAGCAGTGCTAACCACTGAGCCACTGTGCCACCCAAGAGCAAGCGACATTAAGACTCACATGCCCTGTCACTCTGAAACATTTAAAGGGAACAATTACCTGAAAATTTAAAAAGATTCTGGAAAATGATGAAGTGCACGCACACCAACTCCGTAATTTTAATACATAAAAATTATTGAGGAGTAATGAAAATATTGAATTTGGACAAATTTACATGTAGATATCTGAAATGAGTTATCAAGTAACTTTTTTTTGAAAAAAAGGTGGGGGGGGGGGTAATTTCAGAGAAAGAACAAACAGTGTTTTCGTCTGAATCAAACAGAAATGTTTTACTTCTGTTTTCTCTCATTCAATAATGCAGTTCAACCATCCTGTCTAATTCCAGAGCTTTGGAGAGATTTGTAATCCAATGAAACATAATCTTACAATATCTTAATTCAGAAGTCAAACATTTCTGTTTGATTCAGACGAAAGCACTGTTCTTCCTCTGAAATTAACCCCCCCCCCTTTTTTCGAAAAACGTTACTTGATAACTCATTCGAGAGATTTGATAAATCTACATGTAAATTTGTCCAAATTCAATATTTTGTTTACTCCTCAATAGCGTTCAGTTATTGGGCCCTCATGGTGCCTCAATGTATTTAAATTTCACCTTGTACAAGTAAGAGATGCCTTTGGTTTGTCTGGATAGAGTCAGACTCCAATGTTTCCTTGATATGCTACTGTACAGAACCAAACTGCTTTAGGGACTACGCACTAGTGGCTGGACTTCGATGTACCCAGGTGCCACGTGGGCAGTCGTGTTGTCCAAACCGTACCCCATCGCTTTCATCATGGCGGCCATCTTGGAGGTGGGTAAATTAACAGCAGTGTCAGACAGCAGCAGAGCTAAGTGCCAGACTGTGCTACCACCCCAGCAGACAGAACACACCCGACAAGTTAGAGATACAGCATGGATGGTGAAGGAGAGTGAACATGCGTGAGAGGAGTCGACAAAGGAAGGGTTGCTGAGGAGCCATTAGAAGGAGAGGGAGTGTTGGGGTTACTTGTGGATGGATGAAGGAAATGTTGTGAGGGAACACCCAACACAGAGGTAGAGACAAACTGGATGGCTGGAGAGAAGATTCCTGGTGGTTAACTCAGAATTAAAAAGCCTGACAACAGCACTGAGATTAGCCAGGGGCAAGAGAGTTACCACAGACACAGAGAGCAGGTAGGCCTCTGGTGGAGCCCATGATGATGTGATGGCCTGGTATTGGCGAGGGTGCGTGACCTAATCCACGGGCCACATACCACAGGTTAAAGATTCAGTGTAGGCATCACAACTGCCCAAAACAAACAGCAGTACTTACAGTTAAGGGTCCCCTTGAAATATACAGGAGCCCCAACACCAGGGGTACCGAGGATGCGGACAGGGCAGGCTTTATCGGAAACGTATCACCGCCTGGCACAAAACTCAGCAGCAAATGAGCCGACGGTGGTGGCGGCCAGGAAGGGGGAGGGATATTGTTCAAAAAGTGTCTGATGTGCATGAGGTAAAGATGAATACCAGCAAGGGAGCAGTGTATCCAGTACGAGGGAGAGACTGTGGGTAAACCCAACGTGGTGAGGGAAAGACTGGATATTGACCGGTGGTGGGATTAACTTTGCCTCTGGTTTAGAGGGAAAAAAAAAGCAAACTGGCAGAAATCTGGGTGCTCACTTCACACTGTCCCTATTAAACACTCCCAGGATCGGTACAGCAAGGAGTGAGATACAGGGTAAAGCCCCTTTGCTCCAAACTGAGCCAAAATATGCATGACACCAAATCAAGTTTACAAATCACAGGTCAGCTAATTTCATAGAAATATCATAGCATCCCAGCAGTCTGGAAACAGGCCCTTTGGCCCAACCAGTCCACACTGACCCTCCGAAGAGTAAACCACCCAGACCCATTCCCCCTGCCCTATTACTCTACATTTACTCCGACTAACGCACCTAACCAACATGTCCCTGAACACTGCGGGGCAATTTAGTACAGCCAATCCACCCTGACCTGCATATCTTTGGACTGTGGCAGGAAACCGGAGCACCCGGAGGAAACCCACGCAGACACTCTGACTGGAAATGTGGAGAGGTGGGTGAGAGGGGTTAATCCCACTCCAGTGGGTACAGGCTGCACAGTGTCTGACTGTGAATGGGGGGATGGGTGTGAGAGGTGGGTGAGAGGGGTTAATCCCACTCCAGTGGGTACAGGCTGCCCAGTGTCTGACTGTGAATGGGGGGGGATGGGTGCGAGAGGTGGGTGAGAGGGGTTAATCCCACTCCAGTGGGTACAGGCTGCCCAGTGTCTGACTGTGAATGGGGGGGGATGGGTGCGAGAGGTGGGTGAGAGGGGTTAATCCCACTCCAGTGGGTACAGGCTGCCCAGTGTCTGACTGTGAATGGGGGGGGATGGGTGCGAGAGGTGGGTGAGAGGGGTTAATCCCACTCCAGTGGGTACAGGCTGCCCAGTGTCTGACTGTGAATGGGGGGGGATGGGTGCGAGAGGTGGGTGAGAGGGGTTAATCCCACTCCAGTGGGTACAGGCTGCCCAGTGTCTGACTGTGAATGGGGGGGGGGATGGGTGTGAGAGATGGGTGAGAGGGGTTAATCCCACTCCAGTGGGTACAGGCTGCCCAGTGTCTGACTGTGAATGGGGGGGATGGGTGTGAGAGGTGGGTGAGAGGGGTTAATCCCACTCCAGTGGGTACAGGCTGCCCAGTGTCTGACTGTGAATGGGGGGGGATGGGTGTGAGAGGTGGGTGAGAGGGGTTAATCCCACTCCAGTGGGTACAGGCTGCCCAATGTCTGACTGTGAATGGGGGGGAATGGGTGTGAGAGGTGGGTGAGAGGGGTTAACCCCACTCCCGTGGGTACAGGCTGCCCAATGTCTGACTGTGAATGGGGGGGAATGGGTGTGAGAGGTGGGTGAGAGGGGTTAACCCCACTCCCGTGGGTACAGGCTGCCCAGTGTCTGACTGTGAATGGGGGGGATGGATGCGAGAGGTGGGTGAGAGGGGTTAATCCCACTCCAGTGGGTACAGGCTGCCCAGTGTCTGACTGTGAATTGGGGGGATGGGTGTGAGAGGTGGGTGAGGGGGTTAATCCCACTCCAGTGGGTACAGGCTGCCCAGTGATGGATCTTTTGGCTTCAATATCTCCAAGTCGCGGTTAATATGCGGAGACCAATAAGTGTCAATTGGCTGGTACCTGATGGATGAGTTCTGTCAGGAGTTATAACTGTAAACAGCCCCATTAAATGACTGCAAATGGGTGATTCACTCCTAAATCAGCGCCTCATTTAAATAGCAGAATGTTTGCCAGATACAACCTAATGAAATTGTACAGTGGACAATTACCATGACGATTACAAGTACAATCCTTTCCCTGGGTGATCAATAATTCATCAGCAGGCCGACTCCCTGCACACAATGGAAGCCACAATATATCACCGGGAGAGAATTCTCCCACAGTGGGACTGGCTGCTGTATTACTAATGGGGCCAAGGGAGCAGACGGTGTGGAAATAGGTCAGGGGTATCACCCACCCGCTCCCCCCCCGCCCCCCCACCATCCCCAATCCCAGATACAAGCTTCAATCTTCACTTACCCCAAGACGCATCGTCAGTAAATTAACATCACATTCAGCCAGACCTCCCCCCCCTCCCTTCGGGACAGGGTGGGACAGTGGGTCAGACACTGTCCTTTCCCCCACCCTCCCCTCGAGACAGGGTGGGACAGTGGGTCAGACACTGTCCTTTCCCCCACCCTCCCCTCGAGACAAGGTGGGACAGTGGGTCAGACACTGTCCTTTCCCCCCTCCCCTCGGGACAGGGTGGGACAGTGGGTCAGACACTGTCCTTTCCCCCACCCTCCCCTCGGGACAGGGTGGGACAGTGGGTCAGACACTGTCCTTTCCCCCACCCTCCCCTCAGGACAGGGTGGGACAGTGGGTCAGACACTGTCCTTTCCCCCACCCTCCCCTCGAGACAGGGTGGGACAGTGGGTCAGACACTGTCCTTTCCCCCACCCTCCCCTCAGGACAGGGTGGGACAGTGGGTCAGACACTGTCCTTTCCCCCCTCCCCTCAGGACAGGGTGGGACAGTGGGTCAGACACTGTCCTTCCCCACCCCCCCCACTCCCACCTTCAGACACTGTCCTTTCCCCCCCCCCCCCCACCCCCACCTCCCTCTGGGACTGGGTGGGACAGTGGGTCAGACACTGTCCTTTCTCTTCTACCTCTGGGACTGGGTGTGTGTGTGTGTGTCTGTGTGTGTGTCTGTGTGTGTGTGTGTGAGCGTGTCTATGTGTATATGTGTGTGTGTTTTTATTTAATTGTGGCTGTCTGTGTGGCTGTATATTTATGTATGTGTGTGTTTGTGTGTAATTGTGGCAGTCTGTGTGACTGTCTGTGTGTGAGTGTGTGTATGTAATTGTGGCTGCCTGTGTGTTTGTGTGTGTGTGTATATGTGTGTGTGTAATTGTTTGTGTGTCAGTTTTAAATGTGTGTGTCTGTATGTATGTCTGTGTGTATGTGTGTGTGTGTGTCTGTGTATGTTTGTGTGTGTGTATAATTGCGGCGTCTGTGTGTCTGTATATTTGTGTCAGTCTGTGTGTCTGTGTGTGATTGGGACATCATCTGGGAAAGCAGATGTTCATGATGGGGGAGCGTGGGTAGATACTTGCTTCGTAAGCTGGCAAATAGGTTGAGCATACGGCAGCTCTCCAGCACTGCCCATCCCCTGAGAATGAGTTAAATTAAAATATGCACACAGACACACACTCACACATACACACAGACATACCCGCATACCCATAGACAGACAGACAGACACACATAGGCATACACACATACACGTGCGCGCACACACATAGACAGATAGACCATATGCACACACATAGACAGACAGACACACAGACATACACGTGCGCAAACATAGACAGACACACACACATAGACAGACAGACACACACACACATACACAGAGACAGACAGACAGACACACACATGCGCGCGCGAACCCACACACTTAGACAGACACACACACAAACATACACAGACACACACACAAAGGCATACACAGACACACACACACAGACACACACACATACACACAGACATACATACAGACACACACATTTAAAACTGACACACAAATATACACTTACAAACAGACACACACATACACAGACACAGCACGAGCAAGCTGGTGGGAGCATGGATTTGCCATTGCTGTGTGAGAGGTTGGAAATGTCAGTCGGGTTAAGACAGCACAGAGGAGTCCCCACTGTGGAGCAACCCCCTGAGGAGGGAAAGTAACATCAGTCCTGGCATTGCTCAGTGTTGGGAAGCAGGTGGGGAAGGAAAGCTGTGTGCTGCAGTCAGCCAGACTGATGTTAATGCAGTCAGACAGAGCTGCTCACACTAGGCCGAAGGCACAGCCTTGCAGTGCCAGGCCCGAGCACAGGGAGGTAGTGAGCGTGCTTCAGTCTCAGTAAAGTGGATGCTTTGACTGGGCTGGGTCTTTCTAGATTCTCCACTGACCTCCCTCCCCACCCCCTTCATAGACGCGCAGAATGTTGGAGAAACTCAGCAGGACCTGGTGGCTTCTGTGGAGAGAGAGAGAGAGAGAAAAATAGAGAGGAAAACCCAACAAAATCACTGAGGGAATTGGCAGGAAAGCAGAGAATTATCAAGTCAGCCACGATCGCATTGGACAGCAGAGCAGACTCAATGGGCTGAAGGGCCTACATCCTTTCCCATGTCTTATCAAATCCCAACAGCGTGACTTGCCTGTTAGTGCTAGTGGACCCTAGCCACCTGATGACGGAGCAGCGCTCCGAAAGCTAGTGCTGCCAAATAAACCTGTTGGACTATAACCTGGCTTTGTGGGATCTTTGACAGTGTGGAAGCAGGCTGTTTCAGCCCACTCTGGGCCTCCTGCCCAGACCCAGCCCTATATCCCTGCATTTCCCATGCTTAACCCACCTAGCCCGCACCATAACGTGGCCAAACCTTGGACTGTGGGAGGAAACCAGGGCACCCATGGGAAACCCACGCAGACAATCTCCCGAGGCTGGAATCGAACCCAGGCCCCTGGAGCTGTGAGGCAGAGGTGCTAACCACTAAGCCACCCTAATGGTCCTGCTCTCAATGCTAACACTCAATGGTGTAACCATCACTGAATCCCTCCCTGTCAAATTCTGGGGCATTGACCACAAACTGAACAGGAAGAACCAGCTACAAATAGGGCGGCCTGGTGGGCTCAGTGGTTAGCACCGCTGCCTCACGGCACCAGGGACCCGGGTTCAATTCCAGCCTCGGCCGACTGCCTGCGTGGGGTTTGCACACTCTCCCCGTGTCTGTGTGGGTTTCCTCCCACAGTCCAAAGATGTGCAAGTTAGGGTGAATTGGCCATGCTCAATTGCCCCATAGTGTTCAGGGGTGTGTAGGTTAGTCAGGGGTAAGCGTGAGGGAATGGGTCTGGGTAGGTTGCCCTTCAGAGGGTCAGGGTGGACTGGTTGGCCCGAATGGCCTGTTTGCACACTGTAGGGATTCTATTCCAAACACCGAGGACATGACAGCAGGTTAAGATGCTGGGAATTCTGCAGCGAGCAACCCATCTCTTGCCTCCGGACTGGATAACAGTCATACTGGGGCCCGAAATGTTGACTATGTCTTACCCTCCACTCCGATGCTGCCAGACCTGCTGAGTTTCTCCAGCGTTCTTTGTTTCAGATTCCCAGCAGCTGCACTATCTTGTCTTTCTTCAACGACTCAAGATGAGGGGACGTTAGGGAGGGTGTATGGCCATAGAGATGTACAGCGCGGAAACAGACCCTTCGGTCCAACCCGTCCATGCCGACCAGATATCCCAACCCAATCTAGTCCCACCTGCCAGCACCCGGCCCATATCCCTTCAAACCCTTCCTATTCACATACCCATCCAGATGCCTCTTAAATGTTGCAATTGTACCAGCCTTCACCACTTCCTCTGGCAGCTCATTCCACACACATACCACCCTCTGCGTGAAAACGTTGCCCCGTAGGTCTCTTTTATATCTTTCCCCTCTCACCCTAAACCTATGCCCTCTAGTTCTGGACTCCCTGATCCCAGGACAGGAAAGACTCACGTCAACCAACTTGAGGGGAGAGTCAGAGTGGTGCTGGAAAAGCTCAGCAGGTCAGGCAGCATGAGAGGAGCAGGAGAGTCGACGTTTCAGGTAAAAGCCCTTCAGCAGGACAGAGAAGAACTTGAGTCAGGAAGACACCATAACCTGTTTTACTTGACCAGCACAAGGCTGAGGGGAGATTTGAGAGACATACATTTACGAGCGTGAGGGGTGAACACAGGGGAGAGAGGGAGAAATGTTCTCACCCCCGAAACAGCGAGGGGGAACAGATTTAAAGTTGTTTGTAAAAGTAATAAGGGGGAGGATTTCCCCAGGGAGCATGTGGTCTCGAACTTACCTCATAACACTGAGGTGGGGGCAGGTTTAATTGAGGCATTCACAAGTGAACTGGAAAGGAGGATGTGCATGGTTACAGGGAGAAGGCAGGAGATAGGCACAATGCCAAGGACAGAACGGGCTGAATGGCCTCTGGAACAACTCTGTGATTCAGTGGACTTCAGCGTCACTCAACAGCAGTGTAACTCCCAGCTATACGCCAGCACGCAGGATGTGGGCTGACGCGACAGTGTAGTGCTGAGGGAGTGCCGCACTGTCAGAGGGTAAGTACTGAGGGAGTGCCGCACCGTCACAGGGTCAGTACTGAGGGAGTACCGCACTGTCAGAGGGTCAGTGCTGAGGGAGTGCCACACTGTCAGAGGGTAAGTACTGAGGGAGTGCCGCACTGTCAGAGGGTAAGTACTGAGGGAGTGCCGCACTGTCAGAGGGTCAGTACTGAGGGAGTTCCACACTGTCAGAGGGTCAGTACTGAGGGAGTGCTGCACTGTCAGAGGGTCAGTACTGAGGGAGTTCCACACTGCCAGAGGGTCAGTACTGAGGGAGTGCTGCACTGTCACAGGGTCAGTACTGAGGGAGTGCTGCACTGTCACAGGGTCAGTACTGAGGGAGTTCCACACTGTCAGAGGGTCAGTACTGAGGGAGTGCTGCACTGTCACAGGGTCAGTACTGAGGGAGTGCTGCACTGTCAGAGGGTCAGTACTGACGGAGTGCCGCACTGACAGAGGGTCAGTACTGAGGGAGTTCCAAACTGTCAGAGGGTCAGTACTGAGGGAGTGCCGCACTGTCAGAGGGTCAGTACTGAGGGAGTTCCACACTGTCGGAGGGTCAGTACTGAGGGAGTGCTGCACTGTCACAGGGTCAGTACTGAGGGAGTGCTGCACTGTCAGAGGGTCAGTACTGAGGGAGTGCTGCACTGTCCGAGGGTCAGTACTGAGGGAGTGCCACACTGACAGAGGATCAGTGCTGAGGGATTGCTGCACTGTCAGAGGATCAGTATTGAGGGAGTACTGCACTGTCGGAGGGTCAGTACAGATGGAGTGCCACACTGTCAGAGGGTCAGTGCTGAGGGATTGCTGTACTGTCAGAGGATCAGTGCTGAGGGAGTGCCGCACTGACAGAGGGTCAGTGGTGAGGCAGTGCTGCACTGTCGGAGGGTCAGTACAGATGGAGTGCCACACTGTCAGAGGGTCAGTACTGAGGGAGGGCTGCACTGTCAGAGGGTCAGTACTAAGGGAGTTCCACACTGTCAGAGGGTCAGTACTGAGGGAGTGTCGCATTGTCAGAGGGTCAGTACTGAGGGAGTGCTGCACTGTCAGAGGGTCAGTACTGAGGGAGTACTGCACTGTCAGAGGGTCAGTACTGAGGGAGTGCTGCACTGACAGAGGGTCAGTACTGAGGGAGTTCCACACTGTCAGAGGGTCAGTACTGAGGGAGTGCTGCACTGTCAGAGGGTCAGAACTGAGGGAGTTCCACACTGCCAGAGGGTCAGTACTGAGGGAGTGCTGCACTGTCACAGGGTCAGTACTGAGGGAGTGCTGCACTGTCAGAGGGTCAGTACTGAGGGAGTTCCACACTGTCAGAGGGTCAGTACTGAGGGAGTGCTGCACTGTCACAGGGTCAGTACTGAGGGAGTGCTGCACTGTCAGAGGGTCAGTACTGAGGGAGTGCCGCACTGACAGAGGGTCAGTACTGAGGGAGTGCTGTACTGTCTGGGGGTCAGTACTGAGGGAGTGCCGCACTGTCAGACGGTCAGTACTGAGGGAGTGCCGCACTGTCAGAGGGTCAGTACTGAGGGAGTTCCACACTGTCAGAGGGTCAGTACTGAGGGAGTGCTGCACTGTCAGAGGGTCAGTACTGAGGGAGTTCCACACTGCCAGAGGGTCAGTACTGAGGGAGTGCTGCACTGTCACAGGGTCAGTACTTAGGGAGTGCTGCACTGTCACAGGGTCAGTACTGAGGGAGTTCCACACTGTCAGAGGGTCAGTACTGAGGGAGTGCTGCACTGTCACAGGGTCAGTACTGAGGGAGTGCTGCACTGTCAGAGGGTCAGTACTGAGGGAGTGCCGCACTGTCACAGGGTCAGTACTGAGGGAGTTCCACACTGTCAGAGGGTCAGTACTGAGGGAGTGCCGCACTGTCAGTGGGTCAGTACTGAGGGAGTGCTGCACTGTCAGAGGGTCAGTACTGAGGGAGTTCCACACTGTCAGAGGGTCAGTACTGAGGGAGTACTGCACTGCCAGAGGGTCAGTGCTGAGGGAGTGCCACACTGTCAGAGGGTCAGTACTGAGGGAGTACTGCACTGCCAGAGGGTCAGTACTGAGGGAGTGCTGCACTGACAGAGGGTCAGAACTGAGGGAGTGCTGCACTGACAGAGGGTCAGTACTGAGGGAGTTCCACACTGTCAGTGGGTCAGTACTGAGGGAGTTCCACACTGTCAGAGGGTCAGTACTGAGGGAGTGCTGCACTGTCAGAGGGTCAGTACTGAGGGAGTACTGCACTGCCAGAGGGTCAGTGCTGAGGGAGTTCCACACTGTCAGAGGGTCAGTACTGAGGGAGTGCTGCACTGACAGAGGGTCAGTACTGAGGGAGTGCTGCACTGACAGAGGGTCAGTACTGAGGGAGTTCCACACTGTCAGAGGGTCAGTACTGAGGGAGTTCCACACTGTCAGAGGGTCAGTACTGAGGGAGTGCTGCACTGTCAGAGGGTCAGTACTGAGGGAGTGCCGCACTGTCAGAGGGTCAGTACTGAGGGAGTGCCGCACTGTCAGAGGGTCAGTACTGAGGGAGTTCCACACTGTCAGAGGGTCAGTACTGAGGGAGTGCTGCACTGTCAGAGGGTCAGTACTGAGGGAGTACTGCACTGCCAGAGGGTCAGTGCTGAGGGAGTGCTTCACTGTCAGAGGGTCAGTACTGAGGGAGTGCCACACTGTCAGTGGGTCAGTACTGAGGGAGTGCCACACTGTCAGTGGGTCAGTACTGAGGGAGTGCTGCACTGTGGGAGGGTCAGTACTGAGGGAGTGCAGCACTGTCAGAGAGTCAGTACTGAGGGAGTGCAGCACTGTCAGAGGGTCAGTACTGAGGGAGTGCTGCACTGTCAGAGGGTCAGTACTGAGGGAGTGCTGTACTGTCTGGGGGTCAGTACTGAGGGAGTGCCACACTATCAGAGGATCAGTACTGAGGGAGTGCCGCACTGTCAGACGGTCAGTACTGAGGGAGTGCTGCACTGTCAGAGGGTCAGTACTGAGGAAGCGCCACACTGTCAGAGGGTCAGTACTAAGGGAGTGCTGCACTGTCAGAGGGTCAGTACTGAGGGAGTGCTGCACTGTCAGAGGGTCAGTACTGAGGGAGTGTCGCACTGTCAGACGGACAGTGCTGAGGGAGTGACGCACTGTCAGAGAGTCAGTACTGAGGGAGTGCCGCACTGTCAGAGGGACAATACTGAGGGAGTGCCGCACTGTCAGTGGGTCAGTACTGAGGGAGTGCCGCACTGTCAGACGGACAGTGCTGAGGGAGTGCTGCACTGTCAGAGGGTCAGTACTGAGGGAGTGCCGCACTGTCAGAGGGTCAGTGCCGAAGGAGTGCTGCACTGTCAGAGAGTCAGTACGAAAGGGAATGCTGCACTGTCAGAGAGTCAGTACTGTGGGAGTGCCGCACTGTCAGTGGGTTAGTACTGAGGGAGTGCCGCACTGTCACAGGGTCAGTACTGAGGGAGTGCAGCACTATCAGAGGGTCAGTAGTCATGGGGTGCAGCACTGTCAGAGGGTCAGTACTGAGTGAGTGCTGCACTGTCAGAGGATCAGTACTGAGGGAGTGCCGCACTGTCAGATGGTTAGTGCTGAGGGAGTGCTGCACTGTCAGAAGGTCAGTACTGAGGGAGTGCCGCACTGTCAGAGGGTCAGTACTGAGGGAGTGCTGCACTGTCAGAGGATCAGTACTGAGGGAGTGCCGCACTGTCAGAGGGTCAGTACTGAGTGAGTGCTGCACTGTCAGAGGATCAGTACTGAGGGAGTGCCGCACTGTCAGAGGGTCTGTACTGAGGGAGTGTCGCACTGTCAGAGGGTCAGTACTGAGGGAGTGCTGCACTGTCAGAGGGTCAGTACTGAGGGAGTGCCGCACTGTCAGAGGGTCTGTACTGAGGGAGTGTCGCACTGTCAGAGGGTCAGTACTGAGGGAGTGCTGCACTGTCAGAGGGTCAGTACTGAGTGAGTGCTGCACTGTCAGAGGATCAGTACTGAGGGAGTGCCGCACTGTCAGAGGGTCAGTACTGAGGGAGTGTCGCACTGTCAGAGGGTCAGTACTGAGGGAGTGCTGCACTGTCACAGGGTCAGTACTGAGGGAGTGCAGCACTATCAGAGGGTCAGTAGTCATGGGGTGCAGCACTGTCAGAGGGTCAGTACTGAGTGAGTGCTGCACTGTCAGAGGATCAGTACTGAGGGAGTGCCGCACTGTCAGAGGGTCAGTACTGAGGGAGTGCCGCACTGTCAGATGGTTTGTGCTGAGGGAGTGCTGCACTGTCAGAGGGTCAGTACTGAGGGAGTGCCACACTGTCACAGGGACAGTACTGAGGGAGTGTCGCACTGTCAGAAGGTTAGTACTGAGGGAGCGCTGCACTGTCACAGGGTCAGTACCGAGGAAGTGCAGCACTGTCAGAGGGTCAGTAGTGAGGGGGTGCAGCACTGTCAGAGGGTCAGTACTGAGTGAGTGCTGCACTGTCGGAGGGTCAGTACTGAGGGAGTGTCGCACTGTCAGAGGGTTAGTGCTGAGGGAGTGCTGCACTGTCAGAGGGTCAGTACTGAGGGAGTGCCACACTGTCACAGGGTCAGTACTGAGGGAGTGCTGTACTGTCAGAGGGTCTGTACTGAGGGAATGCTGCACTGTCAGCGGGTCAGTACTGAGGGAGTGCTGCACTGTCGGAGAGTGAGTACTGAGGGAGTGCTGCACTGTCAGAGGGTCAGTACTGAGGGAGTGCCGCACTGTCAGAGGGTCAGTGCTGAGGGAGTGCGGCACTGTCAGAGGGTCAGTACTGAGGGAGTGCCACACTGTCACAGGGTCAGTACTGAGGGAATACTGGACTGTCAGAGGGTCAGTACTGAGGGAGTGCCGCACTGTCAGAGGGTCAGTGCTGAGGGAGTGCCGCACTGTCAGAGGGTCAGTACTGAGGGAGTTCGCACTGTCAGAGAGTCAGTATTAAAGGAGTGCTGCACTGTCACAGGGTCAGTACTGAGGGAATACTGCACTGTCAGAGGGTCAGTGCTGAGGGAGTGCTGTACTGTCAGAGGGTCAGTGCTGAGGGAGTGCTGCACTGTCAGAGGGTCAGTACTGAGGGAGTGTCGCACTGTCGGATGGTGAGTACTGAGGGAGTGCTGCACTGTCAGTGGGTCAGTACTGAGGGAGTGCTGCACTGTCACAGGGTCAGTACTGAGGGAGTGCTCCATTGTCGGAGGGTGAGTACTGAGGGAGTGCCTCACTGTCAGTGGGTCAGTACTGAGGGAGTGTTGCACTGTCAGAGGGTCAGTACTGAGGGAGTGCTGTACTGTCAGAGGGTCAGTATTGAGGGAGTGCTGCACTGTCAGGGGGTCAGTACTGAGGGAGTGCTGCACTGTCAGAGGGTCTGTATTGAGGGAGTGCTGTACTGTCAGGGGGTCAGTACTGAGGGAGTGCTGCACTGTCAGACGGTCAGTACTGAGGGAGTGCTGCACTGTCAGAGGGTCAGTACTGAGTGAGTGCCGCACTGTCAGAGGGTCAGTACTGAGGGATTGCCGCACTGTCAGAGGGTCAGTACTGAGGGAGTGTCGCACTGTCAGAGGGTCAGTACTGAGGGAGTGCTGCACTGTCGGAGGGTGAGTACTGAGGCAGTGCCGCACTGTCAGACGGTCAGTACTGAGGGAGTGCTGCACTGTCAGAGGGTCAGTACTGAGGGAGTGCCGCACTGTCAGAGGGTCAGTACTGAGGGAGTGCCGCACTGTCAGAGGGTCAGTACTGAGGGAGTGCCGCACTGTCAGTGTGTCAGTACTGAGGGAGTGCTGCACTGTCGGAGGGTGAGTACTGAGGGAGTGCCGCACTGTCAGAGGGTCAGTACTGCGGGAGTACCGCACTGTCAGAGGGTCAGTACCGAGGGAGTGCCGCACTGTCAGAGGGTCAGTACTGAGGGAGTGCCGCACTGTCAGTGGGTCAGTGCTGAGGGAGTGCCGCACTGTCAGTGGGTTAGTACTGAGGGAGTGCCGCACTGTCACAGGGTCAGTACTGAGGGAGTGCAGCACTATCAGAGGGTCAGTAGTCATGGGGTGCAGCACTGTCAGAGGGTCAGTACTGAGTGAGTGCTGCACTGTCAGAGGATCAGTACTGAGGGAGTGCCGCACTGTCAGAGGGTCAGTACTGAGGGAGTGTCGCACTGTCAGACGGTCAGTACTGAGGGAGTGCTGCACTGTCAGAGGGTCAGTACTGAGGGAGTGCCGCCCTGTCAGAGTGTCAGTACTGAGGGAGTGCTGCACTGTCGGAGGGTGAGTACTGAGGGAGTGCCGCACTGTCAGAGGGTCAGTACTGAGGGAGTGCCGCACTGTCAGTGGGTCAGTGCTGAGGGAGTGCCGCACTGTCAGTGGGTTAGTACTGAGGGAGTGCCGCACTGTCACAGGGTCAGTACTGAGGGAGTGCAGCACTATCAGAGGGTCAGTAGTCATGGGGTGCAGCACTGTCAGAGGGTCTGTACTGAGTGAGTGCTGCACTGTCAGAGGATCAGTACTGAGGGAGTGTCGCACTGTCAGACGGTCAGTACTGAGGGAGTGCTGCACTGTCAGAGGGTCAGTACTGAGGGAGTGCCGCCCTGTCAGAGTGTCAGTACTGAGGGAGTGCTGCACTGTCGGAGGGTGAGTACTGAGGCAGTGCCGCACTGTCAGACGGTCAGTACTGAGGGAGTGCTGCACTGTCAGAGGGTCAGTACTGAGGGAGTGCCGCACTGTCAGAGGGTCAGTACTGAGGGAGTGCCGCACTGTCAGAGGGTCAGTACTGAGGGAGTGCCGCACTGTCAGTGTGTCAGTACTGAGGGAGTGCTGCACTGTCGGAGGGTGAGTACTGAGGGAGTGCCGCACTGTCAGAGGGTCAGTACTGAGGGAGTACCGCACTGTCAGAGGGTCAGTACTGAGGGAGTGCCGCACTGTCAGAGGGTCAGTACTGAGGGAGTGCCGCACTGTCAGTGGGTCAGTGCTGAGGGAGTGCCGCACTGTCAGAGGGTCAGTACTGAGGGAGTGCAGCACTGTCAGAGGGTCAGTACTGAGGGAGTGCTGCACGTTCAGTGGGTCAGTACTGAGGGAGTGCCGCACTGTCAGAGGGTCAATACTGAGGGAGTACTGCACTGTCAGAGGGTCAGTACTGAGGGAATGCTGCACTGTTAGAGGGTCAGTTCTGAGGGAGTGCCGCACTGTCAGAGGGTCAGTACTGAGGGAGTGCTGCACTGTCAGAGGGTCAGTACTGAGGGAGTGCTGCACTGTTAGAGGGTCAGTTCTGAGGGAGTGCTGCACTGTCAGAGGGTCAGTGATGAGGGAATGTTCTGCTGTGATGAGACATCTGTTTACTTAAAGCACCATCAGCCCCCTCAGTGTAGACACGAACATCCCAGAATCACTGGGGAGCAAGAGCCGCCTCCAAGCCCCGGACCACATCACGTTTCACATTGTACCTTGTGGGAGTTGGCTGTAGACTATCGGGCTGCTGCAGTTCCCTACCGTACAGTGAAAACAGATGAAACCGTACCAGTGCCTGATTAAGCTATTTGGGAGGTTCTAGCTGAATTCTGAGGGGTTTCTCACCATCCACACAGTGCAGGAAGCCCCGAAGGAGAACATGTCTGTTACAGCGGGAGTGAAGGAGATCTTCGAATCGCAACTGTGTGGAAACAGGCCCTTTGGTCCAACAACCTGCACATCCCAGGGCACTGTGGGACAATTTAGCATGGCCAATCCACCCTAACCTGCACATCCCTGGTCACTATGGGACAATTTAGCATGGCCAATCCACCCTAACCTGCACATCCCTGGACACTATGGGACAATTTAGCATGGCCAATCCACCCTAACCTGCACATCCCAGGGCACTGTGGGACAATTTAGCATGGCCAATCCACCCTAACCTGCACATCCCTGGTCACTATGGGACAATTTAGCATGGCCAATCCACCCTAACCTACACATCCCTGGGCACTATGGGACAATTTAGCACGGCCAATCCACCCTAACCTGCATGTCCCTGGTCACTATGGGACAATTTAGCACGGCCAATCCATCCTAACCTGCACGTCCCTGGTCACTATGGGACAATTTAGCACGGCCAATCCACCCTAACCTGCACATCCCTGGTCACTATGGGACAATTTAGCATGGCCAATCCACCCGAACCTGCACATCCCTGGTCACTATGGGGCAATTTAGCACGGCCAATCCACCCTAACCTGCACATCCCTGAACACTATGGGACAATTTAGCACGGCCAATCCACCCTAACCTGCACGTCCCTGGTCACTATGGGACAATTTAGCATGGCCAATCCACCCTAACCTGCACATCCCTGGTCACTATGGGACAATTTAGCACGGCTAATCCACCCTGAACTGCACATCCCTGGGCACTATGGGACAATTTAGCATGGCCAATCCACCCTAACCTGCACATCCCTGGGCACTATGGGAAAGTTTAGCACGGCTAATCCACCCTAACCTGCACATCCCTGGGCACTATGTGACAATTTAGCATGGCCAATCCACCCTAACCTGCACATCCCTGGTCACTATGGGACAATTTAGCATGGCCAATCCACCCTAACCTGCACATCCCTGGGCGCTATGGGACAATTTAGCATGGCCAATCCTCCCTAACCTGCACATCCCTGAACACTATGGGACAATTTAGCATGGCCAATCCACCCTAACCTGCACATCCCTGGGCACTATGGGACAATTTAGCATGGCCAGTCCACACTAACCTGCACATCCCTAGGCACTATGGGTCAATTTAGCACGGCCAATCCACCCTAACCTGCACATCCCTGGTCACTATGGGACAATTTAGCATGGCCAATCCACCCTAACTTGCACATCCCTGGGCACTATGGGACAATTTAGCACGGCCAATCCACCCTAACCTGCACATCCCTGGTCACTATGGGACAATTTAGCATGGCCAATCCACCCTAACCTGCACATCCCTGGTCACTATGGGACAATTTAGCATGGCCAATCCACCCTAACCTGCACATCCCTGGGCACTATGGGGTAAAGTAGCATGGCCAATTTTGGTTTGTGGGAGGAAACCCATGCGACACAGGGAGAATGTGCAATCTCCACACAGACAGTTGCCCGAGGCTGGGATCGAACCTGTGTCCCTGATACTGTGTGGCAGCGGCACTAACTACTGAGTCACCATGCTGCCCCTGGCACACCCCTGGGCCAACGGCTGGGCCTTCGGGCCAGACTCTGAAAGGCCACACTGACAAGGTGGAATCTTTACCTTCTGCAACCATCAGAAAATATGTCGACACTGCACAGGGAGGGGGAGTGGGTGGTGGGGAGGGGGAGCAGGCAGGGGGGGAAGCTTTCTGACTCACTGTCTCCTCAGCATCTTCCCCCACCATCGCCCACTCCTCCTCCTCCTCACCTCTTGCACAGAGTGTGTGAGTGTGCGAGAGTGTGTGTGTGAGTGTGTGTGTGTGTGTGAGTGTGAGAGTGTGTGTGTCTGAGTGTGTGTGTGTGTGAGTGTGTGTGAGTGTGTGTGTGTGTGAGTGTGTGTGTGAGTGTGTGTGAGTGTGTGTGAGTGGGGTGTTGTGTGTGAGTATGTGTGTGTGTGAAGGGTGTGTGTGTGTGTGTGTGAGATTTGGTGTGTGTGAGAGTGTGTGTGAGTGGGGTGTCTGTGTGTGTGTGAGTGCGTGTGTGAGAGTGTGTGTGCGTGTGTTAGTGGGGTGTCTGTGTGTGTGTAAGTGTGTGTGAGTGGGGTGTGTGTGTATGTGAGTATGTGTGTGAAGGGTGTGTGTGTGTGAGTGTGTGTGTGTGAGTTTTGGTGTGTGTGTGAGTGTGTGTGAGTGGGGTGTCTGTGTGTGAGTGTGTGTGAGTGTGTGTGTGAGAGTGTGTGTGCGTGTGTGAGTGGGGTGTCTGTGTGTGAGTGTGTGTGTGTGAGTGGGCTGTCTGTGTGTGAGTGTGTGTGTGAGTGGGGTGTCTGTGTGTGTGTGAGTGGGGTGTCTGTGTCTGAGTTGGGTGGGTGTGTGTGTGTGTGTGAGTGTGTGTGAGTGGGGTGTCTGTGTGTGAGTGGGGTGTCTGTGTGTGAGTGTGTGAGTTGGGTGGGTGTGTGTGAGTGTGAGTGTGTCTGTGTGTGAGTGGGGTGTCTGTGTGTGAGTGTGTGTGTGAGTGCGTGTGAGTTGGGTGGGTGTGTGAGTGTGAGTGTGTATGTGTGAGTGGGGTGTCTGTGTGTGAGTGTGTGAGAGTTGGGTGGGTGTGTGTGATTGTGTGAGAGTTGGGTGGGTGTGTGTGAGTGTGTGTGAGAGTGTGTGTGCGTGTGTGAGTGGGGTGTCTGTGTGTGAGTGTGTGTGTGTGAGTGGGGTGTGTGTGTGTGTGTGTGAGTGGGGTGTCTGTGTCTGAGTTGGGTGGGTGTGTGTGTGTGTGTGTGAGTGTGTGTGTGAGTGGGGTGTCTGTGTGTGAGTGTGTGAGTTGGGTGGGTGTGTGTGAGTGTGAGTGTGTGTGTGTGTGAGTGGGGTGTCTGTGTGTGAGTGTGTGTGTGAGTGCGTGTGAGTTGGGTGGGTGTGTGTGAGTGTGTATGTGTGAGTGGGGTGTCTGTGTGTGAGTGTGTGAGAGTTGGGTGGGTGTGTGTGATTGTGTGAGAGTTGGGTGGGTGTGTGTGAGTGTGTGTGTGAGAGTGTGTGTGCGTGTGTGAGTGGGGTGTCTGTGTGTGAGTGTGTGTGTGTGAGTGGGGTGTGTGTGTGTGTGTGTATGTGAGAGTGTGTGTGTGAGTGTGTGTGAGTGGGGTGTGTGTGTATGTGAGTATGTGTGTGAAGGGTGTGTGTGTGAGTGTATGTGTGTGAGTTTTGGTGTGTGTGTGAGTGTGTGTGAGTGGGGTGTCTGTGTGTGAGTGTGTGTGTGAGAGTGTGTGCGTGTGTGAGTGGGGTGTCTGTGTGTGAGTGTGTGTGTGTGAGTGGGGTGTGTGTGTGAGTGTTTGTGAGTGGGGTGTCTGTGTGTGAGTGTGTGTGTGTGAGTGGGCTGTCTGTGTGTGAGTGTGTGTATGAGTGGGGTGTCTGTGTGTGTGTGAGTGGGGTGTCTGTGTCTGAGTTGGGTGGGTGTGTGTGTGTGAGTGTGTGTGTGAGTGGGGTGTCTGTGTGTGAGTGTGTGTGAGTTGGGTGGGTGTGTGTGAGTGTGAGTGTGTGTGTGTGAGTGTGTGTGTGAGTGGGGTGTCTGTGTGTGTGTGTGAGAGTGCGTGTGAGTTGGGTGGGTGTGTGTGAGTGTGAGTGTGTATGTGTGAGTGGGGTGTCTGTGTGTGAGTGTGTGAGAGTTGGGTGGGTGTGTGTGAGTGTGTGAGAGTTTGGTGGGTGTGTGTGAGTGAGAGTGTGTGTGTGTGCGAGTTTGTGTGTGTGTGTGGGGTGTCTGTGTGTGAGTGGGGTGTCTGTGTGTGTGTGAGTGGGGTGTCTGTGTGTGAGTGTGTGAGAGTTGGGTGTGTGTGTGAGTGTGAGTGTGTGTGAGTGGAGTGTCTGTGTGTGAGTGTGTGTGAGTGGGGTGTCAGTGTGTGAGCGTGTGTGTGTGTGTGTGAGTGGGGTGTCTGTGTGTGAGTGTGAGTGTGAGTGTGTGTGTGTGTGTGTGTGAGTGGGGTGTCTGTGTGTGAGCGTGTGTGTGAGTGGGGTGTCTGTGTGTGAGTGTGTGTGTGTGTGTGAGTGTGTGAGTGGGGTGTCTGTGTGTGAGTGTGAGTGTAAGTGTGTGTGAGTGTGTGTGTGTGTGAGTGTGTGTGAGTGGGGTGTCTGTGTGTGTGAGTGTGAGTGTGAGTGTGTGTGAGTGTGAGTGGGGTGTCTGTGTGTGTGAGTGTGAGTGTGAGTATGTGTGTGAGTGTGAGTATGTGTGTGTGTGTGTGTGAGTGTGTGTGTGTGAGTGTGTGTGTGTATGTGTGTGTGTGAGTGTGAGTATGTGTGTGTGTGTGTGAGTGTGAGTGTGTGACATGTGGATTGAGAGGTGGTGTTCACTGTGTTGGGCTCAGAGTCCGACACCTTCCCACGTGGCAGATCCGCTGAACAGGGACTCACTAGTAGGTGTTTGATTCATGTTCCCACTTAGGCCTCGACGATGGCCCTGATCCATCCTGGGACCTGTGCGTGTGTGAGGGGAACGTGTTCGGGTCACCTCCAAATGTACATCACCCCCATTCTCCCCTCCTCCCGCCCTAGAGTTTATCTTCTCCACAGACTCTCTCTGTCCCTCTCACTGTTTCACTGTCTCTTCCTGTGTCTCCGTCGACCCCCACTTTCTGTTTCTCATTCTCCCACTGTCAGCTTAGCTTTCTTTCTGCGTCTCTCTCTGTCCCTCTTCCTCTCTCTCTCTCTCACTGTCCGTCTCATTCTCCACTCTCACTCAACTCACTGTCTCTTGATTCCTCACTGACTTTCTCTCTCTCTCTCTCTCTCTCTCTCTCACACACTCTCCATCACTCTCTCTGTCCCCCCTTGAGATAATTCCCTCTGGCTCCCTAGCTGTGTGCATCATCTCTCTCTCTGTGTTTTCACTCTCTCTCTCTCTCTTGCTTTTTCTCTTCCTTGTGCTCTGCCTATTTCTCTCCCTCTTGCTGTCTCCTCTTTCACCGTGTCTATGTCCCTGCCATTCTGTCTCTATTTCTCTGTCTCTTACTTTTTCTTTCATTCTTCTCTTTTCATTTATGCTATCGCACTCTTTCTTTCTGCATGTATCTGTCCTTTTTCATCTTTATTCCCATTACTAACCTCCTCAGGTCTCTCCTTATAGTACAAAGTATTCTAAGCTGAACCTGGGTACAATGCACTTTCAAAGGCTCTATCTGCTTTCGAGCTGAGCGGAGGTAACTCTAGGTGGGATAAAACACTGGAACGTTCCTAATTACAGGGGGAATTCCCTTGTAGGAATTGGGGGGATCCCTTGGAGGGATAATATTACCCTCTTGTTTCTCTCTTAACTTCTCGATTTGGTTCCTCGCTCTTTCCATCTCTCAGACGCCAGCGACAAGATGCCTCTGAAGCACAAGTCTGTCATCTCCTCTCGCGTTGCCATGCCGACCCATTTGTTGTGGGTAACTGTGATTCAGTCACCCGCTGTGCCCAACATCTCCCTCTCTCTCTCTCTGTTTCTCACTCTCCCCACAAAAGCAGCATCGATGGAAGTGTAGACGTCCTGAGATGTTCGTCGATTAATGGTCAAACCTACGACAAATGGGTTGCTATCCACGCAAATGTGAGGTCATCCGATTTGGACCGAGAGAGGACCAGACAGCTTAGAGGTGAAAACAGAGACTGGGGAAGTTTAAAAACGCTCGGTTGGAGGATCTGTCCACATCGCTTATTAAAAATATATTGGACAGGAAATAATGAAAAAGTGTGATGGAATGCTGGTGTTATATCTACGGGACTTGAATACAAGGGGTTTAGAATTTCATAAAATCCTGACCATGTGGAAGCAGGCCACTCGGCCCATCGAGTCCATACGGATTCTCTGAAGAGCATCCCACCCAGACCCACCGCACTATCTCGGCATTTCCCACGGCCAATCCACCCTAATCTGCACATCCCTGAACACTATGGGACAATTTAGCACGGCCAATCCACCCTAACCTACACATCCCTGGTCACTGTGGGACAATTTAGCACGGCCAATCCACCCTAACCTGCACATCCCTGAACACTATGGGACAATTTAGCACAGCCAATCCACCCTAACCTACACATCCCTGGTCACTGTGAGACAATTTAGCACGGCCAATCCACCCTGAACTGCATATCCCTGGACACTATGGGGCAATTTAGCACGGCCAATCCACCCTAACCTACACATCCCTGGACACTATGGGGCAATTTAGCACGGCCAATCCACCCTGAACTGCACATCCCTGGTCACTACGGGACAATTTAGCACGGCCAATCCACCCTGAACTGCACATTCATGGTCAATATGGGACAATTTAGCATGACCAATCCACCCTAACCTGCACATCCCTGGGCACTATGGGACAATTTAGCATGGCTAATTGCCCCCTAACCTGCACATCCTTGGACACTATGGGACAATTTAGCATGGCCAATCCACCCTAACCTGCACATCCCTGTGCACTATGGGGCAATTTAGCATGGCCAATCCACCCTAACCTGCACATCCCTGGTCACTATGGGGCAATTTAGCACGGCCAATCCACCCTAACCTGCACATCCCTGTGCACTATGGGGCAATTTAGCACGGCCAATCCACCTTAACCTGCACATCCCTGGGCACTATGGGACAATTTAGCATGGCCAATCCACCCTAACCTACACATCCCTGGTCACTGTGGGACAATTTAGCACGGCCAATCCACCCTGAACTGCACATCCCTGAACACTATGAGGCAATTTAGCACGGCCAATCCACCCTAACCTGCACATCCCTGAACACTATGGGACAATTTAGCACGGCCAATCCCACCCTAACCTACACATCCCTGGTCACTGTGGGACAATTTAGCACGGCCAATCCACCCTGAACTGCACATCCCTGAACACTATGAGGCAATTTAGCACGGCCAATCCACCCTAACCTGCACATCCCTGAACACTATGGGACAATTTAGCACGGCCAATCCACCCTAACCTGCACATCCCTGTGCACTATGGGGCAATTTAGCACGGCCAATCCACCCTAACCTGCACATCCCTGGGCACTATGGGACAATTTAGCACGGCCAATCCACCCTAACCTGCACATCCCTGGTCACTATGGGACAATTTAGCACGGCCAATCCACCCTAACCTGCACATCCCTGGTCACTATGGGGCAATTTAGCATGGCCATTACACCCTAACCTGCACATCACTGGTCTCTATGGGGCAAATTAGCATGACCAATCCACCCTAACCTGTACATCCCTGGGCACTATGGGACAATTTAGCACGGCTAATTGCCCCCTAACCTGCACATCCCTGGACACTATGGGACAATTTAGCATGGCCAATCCACCCTAACCTGCACATCCCTGGGCACTATGGGACAATTTAGCATGGCCAATCCACCCTAACCTGCACATCCCTGGGCACTATGGGACAATTTAGCACGGCCAATCCACCCTAATCTGCACATCCCTGGTCACTATGGGACAATTTAGCATGGCCAATCCACCCTAACCTGCACATCCCTGGTCTCTATGGGACAATTTAGCATGGCCAATCCACCCTAACCTGCACATCCCTGGTCACTATGGGACAATTTAGCACGGCCAATCCACCCTAACCTGCACATCCCTGGTCACTAGGGGACAATTTAGCACGGCCAATCCACCCTAACCTGCACATCCCTGGTCACTATGGGACAATTTAGCACGGCCAATCCACCCTAACCTACACATCCCTGGTCACTATGGGACAATTTAGCACAGCCAATCCACCCTAACCTGCACATCTTTGGACTGTGGGAGGAAACCGGAGCACCCGGAGGAAACCCACGCAGACCCGGGGAGGATGTACAAACTCCACACAGTCAGTCGTCCTGAGGCTGGAGTCGAACCCGGGTCCCTGGCGCTGTGAGGCAGCTGTGCTAACCACTGAGCCACCATGCCACCTGTGTTTCCATGTTACCAAGCCTTGATTAGACTACACTGGGAAGCAGTTCTGGCAATCAGACATCAGGGAGGATGAATTGGCCTTGGAGGGAGGACGGTGTAGATGTACCAGAAGGAAATCTGGACTCCAAGAGGAGTTAAATCACTATAGAAACGGCCTGAGCCCAGGTTGCATTTCCTGAGGTTTATAGGCTGTGGTGATGATCTGATCCTGATGTTAAAGGGAACATGCAACATAGATAGAGAAAAATCATTTCGGCAGATAGGGGGAGGCCAGGAACAGAGGATATAGCTTGAAGGTTGGGTGGGGAGGGGTGAGGGAAACCAGATCTTTCAGGAGGGAAGTTAGGAAACAATTCCAAGCAAAAATGGGAATTCTGTCCCACTAACAATCAGTGCTGCGAGATCATATTTTAAATCTGACCTTTATCCACCAGTAATTCAGGGATATGGGGCAAAGTGGGGGCTTGGAATTTGATAACGGGTCAGTCACGGCTGGTGGAAAAATGACCGAGAGGGTGAATGGTCTTCTTCTGATTTCATGCTGCCCCTCCCCACCCCCTCCGTTCTGAAGCAATATCTACAGGCACTCTGAGGTCCAGAATGAGCCATGGAATTTTTTAACACTTCTGGGGGAAGGGGGGGGGGGGGGAGAAGGAATCCATAAACACCTTGAACCAGATCTTGCTCGAAGGCATGAGACTTCGATAGGGTCCCGCAGACGTGTGAATCTATCAGCATTTTCGAAGGAGGAATTGAAACGCTGGGAGTTACCAATCTCCAGCACAAAGCGGTTGGTTTGGGGGCACTTTTTGTCCCAATAACATCTCTCCTTCAGAATCTGTAGGAACTCGCCTCATGCGCAATTATTTACTGAGGAGGAAACTCTTGCTGGTGCGCCCTTGTAAACCCTGTTATTGTAAAGCCCAAAGTTATCCTCTCTTGCTCAGAAACAGAAACAACTTCGCCTGTTCAAACTCGTCATCGTTAATTGCTGGAGATTTTAAAATTAAATGTTATCTTTTTTGAACTTTCTCACGACCTATTTCTTTCTTAATCTGTTCCCTTTCTCTCCTTTCATTTCTCTTCCTGTTCCCTCTTTAACTGGCTACTCCCCCCACCGCCTGCAGAAGTCCAACATGTTATTTATTTATCTGTCTTCTCAAGGGTTTAGATAAACGCGAGGTGCTGCATTTTGGAAAGGCAAATCAGGGCAGGACTTATACACTTAATGGTAAGGTCCTGGGGAGTGTCGCGGAACAAAGAGACCTTGGAGTGCAGGTTCATAGCTCTTTGAAAGTGGAGTCGCAGGTAGATAGGATAGTGAAGAAGGCGTTTGGTATGCTTTCCTTTATTGGTCAGAGTACTGAGTACAGGAGTTGGGAGGTTATGTTGCGGCTGTACAGGACATTGGTTAGGCCACTATTGGGATATTGTGTGCAATTCTGGTCTCCTTCCTATCGGAAAGATGTTGTGAAACATGAAAGGGTTCAGAAAAGATTTACAAGGATGTTGCCAGGGTTGGAGGGTTTGAGCTACAGGGAGAGGCTGAACAGGCTGGGGCTGTTTTCCCTGGAGCATCGGAGGCTGAGGGGTGACCTTATAGAGGTTTATAAAATCATGAAGGACAATGATAGGTTAAATAGACAAAAGTCTTTTCCCTGGGGTTGGGGAGTCCAGAACTAGAGGGCATAGGTTTAGGGTGAGAGGGGAAAGATATAAAAGAGACCTAAGGGGCAATTGTTTCACACAGAGGGTGGTACATGTATGGAATGAGCTGCCAGAGGATGTGGTGGAAGCTGGTACAATTTAAAAGGCATCTGGGTGGGTATATGAATAGGAAAGGTTTAGATTGGATTCCCTACAATGTGGAAGCAGGCCCTTCAGCCCACACTGATCCTCAAAGAGTAACCCACCCAGACCCATTTCCCTCTGACTAATGCACCTACAGGCAATTTAGCATGGCCAATTCACCTGACCTGCACATCTTCGGACTGTGGGAGGAAACCGGAGCACCCGGAGGAAACCCACGCAGACACGGGGAGAATGTGCAAACTCCACACAGACAGTCGCCCTGAGGCAGGAATTGAACTTGTGTCCCTGGTGCTATGAGGCAGCCGTGCTGACCACTGAGCCACCCATAAGTTTAGAGGGACTGGGACCAAATGTTGGACTATATTAATTGTGAAAACTGGAGTACATGGAGAGGTTGGGCCATAGGGTTGTTTCCATGCTCTGAACTACTCGGACTCTATGACTCAGGAGAAAGGTTTTCAGGAGACAAGTGAATTCACAGGTGGGACTAGATTGGGTTGGGATATCTGGTCGGCAGGGACGGCTTGGACCGAAGGGTCTGTTTCCGTGCTGTACATCTCTATGACCACCTTGCAGAGCCTACAGCTTTAAGAATACTGGGAGAGGCGACAGGGGTGAGTGCGTGAGCAAAGGGATTGTCTGCACCTCGTGTGGAAGGAGCAACAAGGAAGATGCAAGAAGACAGACTAAAGACTCCATCCCAAGGTTGGAAAAGAGCCCGTGAGCCAGTCAAAACAGCCCAGTCACCACCCGACAGTCACAGGGTCCTGAGAGGAGGGAGGGAGCATGAGGGGCAGTCCTGAGTCAAGATTCAACTGGGAAGCAAACACTTCACTTTGTGAAATAAAAGTGCATGAGGTGCAAATGAGGTGTGCAAGGGCCAAGCTTATAAGGATAGAAGATTAAACAAAAAAAAGGGGGCACTTACCATTAAATATGAGTGCCACTGTCACAGTCAGGGTGCACTAGGAGGAAGCGACAGTACCAAAGCCAAGACCTTATCGATTAATTTATACACAGCGTCTGGAGTGTCACGGAGCAGATTTACAATGAGAAAAGCCAGCTTTAAAAGATATAGAAGACATTCTCTGACAGGAGGAGTTATTTAGAACAAGTGGAAGACAGTGATTGTATCAACAGTTACATAATTTAAGCTGCAGATTTGGTGGGAAGATTTATTACAGAGGCAGAAAAATCAGGGACAGATAAATGCATAGCATTTCAGGTTATAAAGGTATGAAATCACCGGAAGCAGCTGCAGAAGTAGACTGGCTGTGGGGTTGGCGCGATGGGAGGGGGACCTCCATTTTGCCCCCACAGCACAGTAAATCAGCAATTTTGATGCCGAAACTGTGGCAAAATCCCCCAGTAAGCAGTATATAGATACACAATGCTATTTATCAGAACTTAAAGCGTGTTGTAATGCAGAACAAACCTTCATTAGCAGAAAATATTACAGCACGGCCCATGGTGTAGGGTTTAAAAACTTTCTAAGTAAGGGCAGGAAGACAACGTTGGTCTAAAATAGAGTCAAAAGCTTCGAGAGACGAGGGAGTGACAACAGCACTGAAGTACTGCAAGATCAGATGCTGCAGAGGCAGCAGCTTACAAACAGCATTGAGATGTTGCAAATTTTAACCAACTTTTGGGCGATACAAATTCACAAGCAGTGTCAGGTGAAATAATACCTGCTGTAATCATCAGAGACAGGCCAAGCATAGGCCCAGACTGCGCAGCAAAAAAACAACAACGAGTTCTTAAAAATTAACATTTGCTCCAAAGTTAAATACAAAAAAGACAAACTGAGCAAATAAATGCCCTTTTGTATTCAATAGGGTCTACAGCTGATGATGTTTTAAATTGCCAAATTGCGAGAAGAAATAAAAAGGAAATAGTGTCAGTCACTGAAGGCCCCATTGAGGAATCTGTCCAGACAGCCGCTCAGTGCTGCAAATTTGGTTTTGTTGTTGATCGCGTATCACTATCAGCACCAGTGACAAACATGGTGCTAAGTAATTAACAGTTCTCTGCTGCCGCAACTGAGGGTGCGAAAATATTTGGTTCTCCGGGAAGATGTCCACAGAGGGCAGGTGAAGACTCCAAACGACTCATGAAGCTGAAGTAAACAGTCTACGCACAGTCAGCACCGAGGGATCAACAGACTCGGAGCTTGAACATAACAGATGTGAGGTGCAGACATCTCCACAGAAGCCAGACCAGCGTCCCCAGGTTCAGGACACGGTCAACAAGAAGAAATGATCTTGCCTGAAAATCCAGGACACAAACCCGCAATCATTTCCATCTGGATGGTCAAGGGTAGCAGATACATGGGGACACCAGCCCCTTGCAAGTTTTTTTTAAATGTCTTGAAACGGTTAAAGGTGGATAAATCCCCAGGA
Source organism: Chiloscyllium plagiosum (assembly GCF_037043375.1). Classification (NCBI taxonomy): domain Eukaryota; kingdom Metazoa; phylum Chordata; class Chondrichthyes; order Orectolobiformes; family Hemiscylliidae; genus Chiloscyllium; species Chiloscyllium plagiosum. The sequence continues at coordinate 29,085,193 of NW_028270173.1, forward strand.
CCTGATCAGGTATACCCGAGAACTCTGTGGGAAGCTAGAGAAGTGATTGCTGGGCCTCTTGCTGAGATATTTATATCATTGATAGTCACAGGTGAGGTGCCGGAAGACTGGAGGTTGGCAAACGTGGTGCCACTGTTTAAGAAGGGCAGTAAGGACAGGCCAGGGAACTATAGACCAGTGAGCCTGACCTCAGTGGTGGGCAAGTTGTTGGAGGGAATCCTGAGGGACAGGATGTACATGTATTTGAAAAGGCAAGGACTGATTCGGGATAGTCAACATGGCTTTGTGTGTGGGAAATCATGTCTCACAAACTTGATTGAGTTTTTTGAAGAAGTAACAAAGAAGATTGATGAGGGCAGAGCAGTAGGTGTGATCTATATGGACTTCAGTAAGGCGTTTGACAAGGTTCCCCATGGGAGACTGATTAGCAAGGTTAGATCTCATGGAATACAGGGAGAACTAGCCATTTGGATACAGAACTGGCTCAAAGGTAGAAGACAGAGGGTGGTGGTGGAGGGTTGTTTTTCAGACTGGAGGCCTGTGACCAGTGGAGTGCCACGAGGATCGGTGCTGGGTCCTCTACTTTTTGTCATTTACATAAATGATTTGGGTGCGAGCATAAGAGGTACAGTTAGTAAGTTTGCAGATGACACCAAAATTGGAGGTGTAGTGGACAGCGAAGAGGGTTACCTCAGATTACAACAGGATCTTGACCAGATGGGCCAATGGGCTGAGAAGTGGCAGATGGAGTTTAATTCAGATAAATGTGAGGTGCTGCATTTTGGGAAAGCAAATCTTAGCAGGACTTATACACTTAATGGTAAGGTCCTAGGGAGTGTTGCTGAACAAAGAGACCTTGGAGTGCAGGTTCATAGCTCCTTGAAAGTGGAGTTGCAGGTAGATAGGATAGTGAAGAAGGCATTTGGTTTGCTTTCCTTTATTGGTCAGAGTATTGAGTACAGGAGTACCAACCCAATCTAGTCCCACCTGCCAGCACCTGGCCCATATCCCTCCAAACCCTTCCTATTCACATACCCATCCAAATGCCTCTTAAATGTTGTAATTGTACCAGCCTCCACCACATCCTCTGGCAGCTCATTCCATACACATACCACCCTCTGTGTGAAAAAGTTGCCCTTTAGGTCTCTTTTATATCTTTGCCCTCTCACCCTAAACCTATGCCCTCTAGCTCTGGACTCCCCCACCCCAGGGAAAAGACCCTGTCTATTTACCCTATCCATGCCCCACATAATTTTGTAAATCTCTATAAGGTCACCCCTCAGCCTCCGACGCTCCAGGGAAAACAGCCCCAGCCTGTTCAGCCTCTCCCTATAGCTCAGATCCTCCAACCCTGGCAACATCCTTGTAAATCTTTTCTGAAGCCTTCCAAGTTTCACAACATCCTTCCGATAGGAAGGAGACCAGAAGTGCACACGATATTCCAACAGTGGCCTAACCAATGTCCTGTACAGCCGCAACATGACCCCCCAACTCCGACACTCAATGCTCTCTCTCTCTCTCTCTCCCTTGCTTCATTCCGTCCATCATTGTATCCCTCTCTCTTTATCTCCCTCTGGGCCATTTTCTCCACATGGGAACCCCAGATCCGGGTGAAGTCTGATCCTTACTACATTCACTTGGAGGAGACTCTTAAATGCAAAGGCGGCTCATCAGGGCTCCAATTGGAAGAGCTGAAGCAGCTCCAACAGGTGGGACTGCCTGACTGACAAAGCCAGGCGGTGGCCATTTTGGGGACTACCGCTGCCTTGTCAAGGGGAGCACTCAGCAACGATGGCGCAGCGGACTATGTATCCCCGATTTCACATGGGTCAATAGGTCGCAAGATCCCACCAGTCTATAGCCCAAGTGGCGTTCCACGAATTGAAGTCTTCCTCATGGATTCTTTACCGGGTCTTTGAGAGGTGACCTTTTTGAAACGTACAAGGTTCTGTACCGAGGTACTTTTGTACCCAAGACGGGGCTGTTAGTGACGACTTACAAACTCTTCATTGTGCCCGTTTGAGTACAATTCAAACTTCACAGGGTAGGTCGGGAGAGGCTGTTCCTCCTCATGGCAGAGCCTATGCCAGAGAGCATCATCTCAGAGAAAGGGGTTAAGCGATGAGGAGGAATTTCTTCCCTCAGAGGGTAGTGAAATCTGTAGAATTTTTATTAGATTAGATTACTTACAGTGTGGAAACAGGGTCTTCAGCCTAACAAGTCCACACCGACCCTCCGAAGCGCAACCCACCCAGACCCATTCCCCTACATTTCACCCCTTCACCTAACACTATGGGCAATTTATCACGCCCAGTTCACCTAATCTGCACATCTTTGGACTGTGGGAGGAAACCGGAGCACCCGGAGGAAACCCACGCAGACACGGGGAGAATGTGCAAACTCCACACAGTCAGTCGCCTGAGGCGGGAATTGAACCCGGGTCTCTGGCGCCGTGAGGCAGCAGTGCTAACCACTGTGCCACCGTGCCGCCCATAAATTCTTTACCGCAGAGGGCTGTTGAGGGACGTTCAAGGCCGAGGGAGACAGATTTGTAATCAAACCAGGCCTGTTTTACTGCGCTAGGCCCATATCCCTCCGAATATTTCCTGTTCATGTACTTATCCAAATGTCTTTTAAATGTTGTAGCTGTACCGGCAACCACCACTTCCTCAGGAAGTTCAATCCACACAAGAACCGCAGTCTGGGTAAAAAAAGTTGCCCCCCCGCCCCCCATATCTTGTTTTAGAAATCTTTCTCCTCTCACCTTAAGAACGTGTGCCCTGATCTTTTTCAAGGGAAAAGACACCTACCATTCACCTTTACATACCCCTTGTGGCTTTATTAACCTCTATAAGGTCACCCCTCACACACCTGCGCTCCAGGGAACAAAAGACCAGCCTTTCCTTATAACTCAAACCCTCCATTCCTTCCTGGTAAACCTGTTCGGAGCCCTCTCCCGTTTAATAATATCCTTGCTACAACAGGGTGGCCAGAACTGGACACTGTACTCCAGATGAGGCCTCACCAATGTCCCGTACAACCCCCAACACGACGGGCCAACTCCTGTACTCAGAAAGTCTGAGCAATTAAGGCAAGGGTGCTAAACGCCTTCTTAACCATTCTGTCTGCACGTGACGCAAACTTCAAATCATTATGTAGAGTACACGGTAGCTTTTATTTGTCATTCCTGCCATAGACAACTGAGTCAGTAAATAAACGAGACAGCGTTCCTTCAGCACCGAGGGTGCTACATGGACAGCGTGACCCCACACCCGTACACGGCATAAGAAGTGAAAAACACGCAAGTTACAGCGTAACAGAGGAATGATAAATAATTGTTCTGCAGCAATTCACAGCCGTGCAAGTAGTTTAAATGTTGTAGCTGTACCTGCCACCACCACTTCCTCAGGAAGTCAATTCCACACAAGAAAGAGCCCGATGGATTGGGGAAGAAAATGTTGCACAGTCTGGCCCGGATGCAGATGGCAGGAGCGGGGAGAGTTTGAGTGAGGGGTGTGTGAGGTCTTTCACAATGCTGTTAGCCTTTCGGATGCAGCGTGTGGTGTAAATGTCTGTAATGGAGGGGGGAGAGACGCCAGTGATCCTCTCAGCTGTCCTCACTATCCGTTGTAGGGTCTTATGATCCGAGACGGTGAAATCCCGAACCAGGCAGTGATGCAGTAGCTCAGGGTACTCTCCCAATGAACCTGAATCCCCAGGTTCTCTCTGTTCTCCAACACTTCCCCGGGCTCTACCTTTAACCGGACAAGTCCCGTCCCTTGCATGTTCCACTGAAATGCAAATACTTTTCACTTATCCCGATTGCCAGAGGATCTCTGTGGGACCCATTTCTCACAGTCCCTTTTCAGGGGTCAACCACTGCACAGGAAATGCTAGCAGCACATGGACCTTTTAAGGAGATGGGTTTCCCTACTCAGCAGAGACCGAAGTGAGACGCTGTAGTCTGGGCATTTTCCTGGTCGACCGCTACGGCGCTTCTCTGGAGCAGGAGGGACTTGAACGTGTGGCCTCTGGGCTCAGGGCGGGGGACGCTACCGCTGCGCCATGGGAGCCCTAACAGAAGCGTGTGGTTGGTCCCTGATGCAGTAAGACCGCCCCGAGGCAACGGTGCAGTCAATCTCACCCCCTCCTGTTCACACCCCTCCCATCCCCCACCCTCACTACACCCCCCCCCCCCCCCGGCCCACCCTCACTACACCCCCGTCCCCACACTCACTACACCCTGTCCCCACCCTCACTACACCCACATCCCCACCCTCACTACACCCCCGTCCCCACACTCACTACACCCTGTCCCACCCTCACTACACCCCCCCCCCCCGGCCTCACCCTCACTACACCCCCGTCCCCACACTCACTACACCCTGTCCCCACCCTCACTACACCCACATCCCCACCCTCACTACACACCCGTCCCCAACCTCTGTCCACTACACCCCGTCCCCACCCCCACTACACCCCTGTCCACACCCCCACTACACCCCGACCCAACCTCACTACACACCCGCCCCCACCCCCACTACACCCCGACCCAACCTCACTACACACCCGCCCCCACCCCCACTACACCCCCTTCCCCAACCTCACTACACCCCCATCCCCACCCCCACTACACCCCCTTCCCCAACCTCACTACACCCCCCATCCCCACCCCCACTACACCCCTTCCCCACCCCACTACACTCCATCCCCACCCTCACTACACCACCGTCACCACCCCCACTACACCCCCTTCCGCAACCTCACTACACCCCCGTCCCCAACCTCACTACACCCCCCGTCCTCACCCCCACTACACCCCCTGTCCCCACCCCCACCACACCCCTTCCCCAACCTCACTACACCCCCGTCCCCAACCTCACTACATCCCCCGTCCTCACCCCCACTACACCCCCTGTCCCCACCCCTTCCCAACCTCACTACACCCCCATCCCAAACCTTACTATACCCACATCCCGCTCTCACTACACCCCCGTCCCCACCCCCACTACACCCCGTCCCCACCCCCACTACACCCCCCGTCCCCACCCTCACTACACCCCCATCCCCATCCTCACTACACCCCCGTCCCCACCCCCCACTACACTCCCGTTCCCACCTTCACTACACCTGTCCCCACCCTCACTACACCCTGTCCCCACCCTCACTACACCCCGTCCCCACCCTCACTACGTCCCCCGTCCACACCCTCAATACACCCCAGTCCCCATCCTCACTACACCCCCCCGTCCCCTCCCTCAATATACCACCCCCACTTCCCCACCCTCACTACATCCCCCCATCCACACCCTCACTACATCATTAGAGCCCCTCCCTCTGGGACTGGGTGGGATAGTGGGTCAGACACTGTCCTTTCCCCCCTCCCTCTGGGCTGGGTGGGACAGTGGGTCAGACACTGTCCTTTCCCCCCTCCCTCTGGGACTGGGTGGGACAGTGGGTCAGACACTGTCCTTTGCCCCCTCCCTCTGGGACTGGGTGGGACAGTGGGTCAGACACTGTCCTTTCCCCCCTCCCTCTGGGGCTGGGTGGGACAGTGGTCAGACACTGTCCTTTGCCCCCTCCCTCTGGGACTGGGTGGGACAGTGGGTCAGACACTGTCCTTTCCCCCCTCCCTCTGGGGCTGGGTGGGACAGTGGGTCAGACACTGTCCTTTCCCCCCTCCCTCTGGGACTGGGTGGGACAGTGGGTCAGACACTGTCCTTTCCCCCCTCCCTCTGGGACTGGGTGGGACAGTGGGTTAGACACTGTCCTTTGACCCTCCCTCTGGGACTGGGTGGGACAATGATTTCCATATTTTACCCATTACCATCCCTCTTGTGCCAGTATTTCACTTCTGAGTTTGTGTTGCCACTTCCTTTCATGCCCACCTTGAAGAAAGTCTGACCTGTCTCTCTGAAGAGGATTTCTGGAAACTTCCTCGAGCATGTTCCTCTTCATGTCTTTCTATTTCTTCTCTTCTCTTTGACATCTTCTGACTTTCAACTCTCTTGCCCTCCACTCAGCACATTTCGTTCTGACAACGAAGAGGGTTACCTCAGATTACAACAGGATCTGGACCAGATGGGCCAATGGGCTGAGAAGTGGCAGATGGAGTTTAATTCAGATAAATGCGAGGTGCTGCATTTTGGGAAAGTAAATCAGAGCAGGACTTATACACTTAATGGTAAGGTCCTAGGGAGTGTTGCTGAACAAAGAGACCTTGGAGTGCAGGGTCATAGCTCCTTGAAAGTGGAGTCGCAGGTAGATAGGATAGTGAAGAAGGCGTTTATTATGCTTCCCTTTATTGGTCAGAGTACTGAGTACAGGAGTTGGGAGGTCATGTTGCGGCTGTCCAGGACATTGGTTAGGCCACTGTTGGAATATTGCGTGCAATTCTGGTCTCCTTCCTATCAGAAAGATGTTGTGGAACTTGAAAGGGTTCAGAAAAGATTTACAAGGATGTTGCCAGGGTTGGAGGGTTTGAGCTACAGGGAGAGGCTGAACAGGCTGGGACTGTTTTCCCTGGAGTGTCGGAGGCTGAGGGGTGACCTTATAGAGGTTTACAAAATTATGAGGGGCATGGATAGGTAAATAGGCAAAGTCTTTTTCCTGGGGTCGGGGAGTCCAGAACCAGAGGGACATAGGTTTAGGGTGAGAGGGGAAAGATATAAAAGAGACCTAAGGGGCAACTTTTTCACACAGAGGGTGGTACGTGTATGAATGAGCTGCCAGAGGATGTGGTGGAGGCTGGTACAATTACAGCATTTAAGAGGCATCTGGATGGGTATATGAATAGGAAGGGTTTGGAGGGATATGGGCCGGGTGCTGGCAGGTGGGACTAGATTGGGTTGGGATATCTGGTCGGGCATGGACGGGTTGGACCGAAGGGTCTGTTTCCGTGCTGTACATCTCTATGACTCTATATAAAACGGGATTTCTCCCTCTGACCTCTGTAACCAAGCAGAAGCCATAAAGTGCAGATATTACAAAGGAAGAGAGGCTGTCATCGGTAATATTTATATCACAATCAGGTTCCTCTCAGGGCTGCGAATATAAAGGCCATGAAAATGGAACACAGCGATGTGCTAACAAGAAACTATATTTTATCCAGGCAATGCAGCTATTAGAGTGAAGATAATGACCAGTAGCAGCAATCAGCATCTCTGAACGTACTGCCTGCACTTATTTAGAAGGTGCCTAGACAAAGTAATATATAATTTCAAGTAACGAAACCGTCTGTTTTGTAATTAAAGTGTATGGCAGAGTTCCGTGGCTGACAGTGTTGCTTCACTTGGTATAAAGTTAGTTTTTACAGGCAGACAGGTGATATTGAGCGCTAACTCGCCATCGTTGCGTCCATTGGCTCCACTGCTGTGGCCTTCTGCTCCTGCTTCTCCAACCTCCAGAATCCTGGAAGCAGGCCATTCAGCCCATCGGGCGCACACTTGCCCCTCTGCAGTGCATCCCAGCCCAGATCCCACCCCCTTGCCCGCTCCCTCTAACCCCGCATTTCCCCGTGGCCAGTCCACCTCGCCTGCGTGTCTTCGGACCATGAGAGGAAATGCTCAATCGCCCACGGCGTCCCAGGAAGTGGGGGGTGGGGGGGTGTTAGCCGTGGGAGATTACCCTCCCAGCACCACATGTTTCGTTTCTGATCTGCAGTCCTCACTTTCTCCTGGCCGTGGGAGCTGTAGGATGGCAGGGATAGGGGGGGGGGGGGGGGGGGGGGGGGGCAGTGAGGGGGGTGGGATTGGTAGTGGTGTTTGTCTGGGTGGGATGCACCTCGAAGGGTCAGTGTGGACCCGATGGGCTTCCACACTTTAGGAATTCTACAGCACTCTGCAGCTCTTTACCTCAGTATCCTCCTTCAAAACATTCTTGGAAAACAAAGGTCATGGTGTAAGCAGGGGTTGGGGTTGGGGTGGGGGGGGGGTAACATCTCACCACAGAAGTTAGGTTGGTTGTCTGTCAGGAAGGAGGGCGTGGTGTAAACAGGATGTGCTGAGTCCTGTGCCACAGGATTCAGTGCCTCAACGTTTACAGTACACACACACACACACAAGCGACTTTGGTGAAGGGATCAAAGGTACAATTGCTAAATTTGCTAATTGAATTGAATTTATTGTCATGTGTGTACCGAGGCACAGTGAAAAGCATTGTCCTGCGAGCATTACAGGCAGATCACAGAGTTAAGTAGCGTCGATAAGTAAAAAATAGGGAAACAGCGGCAAAAACCAAAACACAGATATAGGCGAATGTTAAGAGTTTGTGAGTCCCTTCAGTATTCTAACAACAGTGGGGTAGAAACTGTTTCGAAACCGGCTGGGGTGTGTGTGTGTGTGTGTGTGTGTGTGTGTGTGTGTGTGTGTGTGTGTGTGTGTGTGTGTGTGTGTGTGTGTGTGTGTGTGTGTGTGTGTGTGTGTGTGTGTGTGTGTGTGTGTGTGTGTGTGTGTGTGTGTGTGTGTGTGTTCAGGCTTCTGTACCTTCTCCCCGATGGTAGAGGTTGTAGAAACGCATTGCCAGGGTGGGATGGATCTTTGATAATACTGGTGGCCTTTCCTTGACAGCGGGCCTGGTCGATGGATTCTGTAGGTGGGAGGTTGGCCTTTGTGATTGTCCGAGCCGAGTTCACCACTCTCTGTAACCATCTCCGATCTTGAATGGTACAGTTGCCATACCAGGCAGTGATACATCCAGACAGGATGTCGTGATGTAGATTTAAGGAGAAAATCTGAAGAGGACACAAGGTGGATATAAAATGGCATTGATAGGTCAACGTGAGTGGGCAAGGGTCTGGCAAACGGATTACAGTGCGGGGAAATGTGTCATTGCCCATTTTGGTGGGAACATTTTATTTAAGATGACAGGGTGACCCCCGTATCCCCGGAATCGTTCCCCTCGGTTTACCGCGGCCTGAACATACGACAGGGAACCTTCCGGAAGCAGGGACCAGGGGGCTGTTGGGAAGGCAAACTTCCCATTCAACTGAGTGGGTTCACTGCTATCCGCGGTTTTGGGGCTTCAGTGATCAGGGGTGGGGGGGTGGTGTTGGTGGTGGCGGGGGCGGGGGGGGGGGAGGGGAACTACTCTGTTCAAATAAAAGCCAAAATCCAAAATACCGTGGCTGCTGGAAATCTGAAGCAAACACACAGAACACTGGAGAAACTCAGCTGGTCTGGCAGCATCTGTATGGAGAGAAACAGAATGAACGTTTTGAGCTTCCCCAGAACTGATGAACTGACTTCTCTGAAGAAATGAAAAGATTTGTGTTTGTTACAACAGAAGTATGTTACCCTAACATAGAAAACATAGAACATAGAAGAATACAGCGCAGTACAGGCCCTTCGGCCCTCGATGTTGTGCCGATCCAAGCCCACCTAACCTACACTAGCCCACTATCCTCCATATGCCTATCCAATGCCCGCTTAAATGCCCATAAAGAGGGAGAGTCCACCACTGCTACCGGCAGGGCATTCCATGAACTCACGACTCGCTGAGTAAAGAACCTACCCCTAACATCTGTCCTATACCTACCACCCCTTAATTTAAAGCTATGCCTCCTCGTAATAGCTGACTCCATACGTGGAAAAAGGTTCTCATGGTCAACCCTATCTAAACCCCTAATCATCTTGTACACCTCTATCAAGTCACCCCTAAACCTTCTTTTCTCCAATGAAAACAGCCCCAAGTGCCTCAGCCTTTCCTCATACGATCTTCCTACCATACCAGGCAACATCCTGGTAAACCTCCTCTGCACCCGTTCCAGTGCCTCCACATCCTTCCTATAGTATGGCGACCAAAACTGCACACAATACTCCAGATGTGGCCGCACCAGAGTCTTATACAACTGCAACATGAAACGGTGAGTGACTTACTGAACCCTGAGATGTAGACAGATGTGGAATTACAAAAGGTCGGCATGTACTGACAGCAAATAATGAGAAAAGCAAATACAATGTTTTCTGTTGCACCAGGAGTTGAATGTAAAAGCAAGGGAGGATATGCTTCAGTTATACAGGGCACTGGAGAGACCACATCTGGAGCACAGTGTACAGTATTGGTCACATTATTTAAGGGAAGACCTGAACGTATTGGAAACAGTTTGAAGATTTTGTGGACTAATACTTGGAACGGGCTAGTTTTCTTTCTGAGGGAAGGTGAGGATTGTAAACTTTGGAGTTGAGAACAGCAGGAGAAGATGGGCCGGCACTGTGGCTCAGTGGTTAGTGCTGCTGCCTCACGGCGCCAGGGACCCGGGTTCGATTCCAGCCTCGGGCGACTGTCTGTGTGGAGTTTGCACGTTCTCCCCGTGTCTGCGTGGGTTTCCTCCCACAGTCCAAAGATGTGCAGGTCAGGATGGATTGGTCGTGCTAAATTGCCCCGTAGTGTTCAGGGTAAATATAGGGAAATGGGTCTGGCTGGGTTACTCTTTGGAGGGTCAGTGTGGGCGCGTTGGGCCGACAGGCCTGTTTCCACACTGTAGGCAATCTAATGTGATTCCCACATTGAAGTTCCACAGGGGGACAGATGTAAAGAGGGAGAACATGCCTCTTGTGAGAGAAGATGGAACTGAAAGGTGGGAGGAGGGGGTCACTGCTAAAAAATAAAGAGCCAGCCACTTAACACAGAGATAAGGAGATGGTCACATTGACACCAGAAATTCGCCCCAGTCCCTCAAAACCAAAATGTTACAGATGCAGCTCATGTGGAAGACAGACCAGAGACTGGTGACCCACAGCCTAGTCCATCACACAAACCAGCCTTCCATCCAGTGACTCTGTCTCCACTTCCCGCACCTCGGGAAAGCATCATCAAAGACCTCTCCCAACCCTGTATTACTCTCCTGCACCCTCTTCTACCCTCCAGCCAAAGACACAGAAGTTTGAAAACACTGGCAACAGATAAAAGAACAACGTTTTCCCTGCTGTTATCAGCTTTCTGAGCACAAATGAAGGCTGGAGATGATTCGGAGATGCCGGTGTTGGACTGGGGTGTCCAAAGTTAAAAATCACACAACACCAGGTTATAGTCCAACAGGTTTAATTGGAAGCACACTAGCTTTCGGAGCAACGCTCCTTCATCAGGTGATTGTGGAGGGCTCGATCATAACACAGAATTTATAGCAAAAATGTGCAGTGTGATGTAACTGAAGTTATACATTGAAAAATTGATTGTCTGTTAAGTCTTTCAACTGTTTGAATACCGTGATAGTTTCACTTCTTTCATGTGTAAATCACAAAACCTTTTGACTGGGACTTTGCTTTCACTGGAGCGTTGGAGGTCGAGAGGTGACCTGAATAGAAGTTTACAAAATAATGAGGGGTTTAGATCGCTTTTGTTGGTAGTTGATTTTTTTCCCTGGGGTGGGGAATTTCGAGACTAGGGGGGACACATTTTTAAGGTGAGAGGAGAGTGATTTTAAAAAGACACAAGGAGCAAATTTTATTTTTTTACAGAGAGGGTGGTTTGAGTATGGAATGAATTCCCTGAGCAGGTAGTGGATATTGCCAACAGTTGTAAGCCAACAAGACATTTGGATGGATACATGAACAGGAAAGGTTTGGAGGGATATGGGCAGGAGCAGGCAGGTGGGGCAGGTTTGGTTCGGGGTTGTGTTCAGCATGGACTGGTTGGAACGAGAGGTCTGTTTCTGAGCTGTATGACTCTTGTGATGATATGACCTCTCATACATGAGAGTTCATCTCTCTCTCTGCTCCTTCTCAGTAGCTGCAACACAGTATTCTGCATTCTGATCTATTACACTGATGTCCCTATGGAAGGTACGATTTGTCTGAAAAACTCACTGAATAGACCTCACTGTATCTCAGTGCAATTACAAATCAAACCAGCGAGGGCTCCCAAATCCCATCTTGAAACAGCCATTAGCCGAGGTCCACCCAGTGAGCCAGCCCAGCTGATATGGACGGTTGACCATGTGTCCCCTGTGTGTAGCAGGTGCCGATGGAGAAGATCATGAGCAGGCTCCCCTCAGTGCTACAGGGTATATACTCCCCTCAGTACACAAAGGAATATACTCCCCTCAGTACACCAAGGTATATACTCCCCTCAGTACACCAAGGAATATACTCCCCTCAGTACACCAAGGTATATACTCCCCTCAGTACACCAAGGAATATACTCCCCTCAGTAAACAAAGGAATATACTCCCCTCAGTACACCAAGGTATATACTCCCCTCAGTACACAAAGGAATATACTCCCCTCAGTACACCAAGGTATATACTCCCCTCAGTACACCAAGGAATATACTCCCCTCAGTAAACAAAGGAATATACTCCCCTCAGTACACCAAGGTATATACTCCCCTCAGTACACAAAGGAATATACTCCCCTCAGTACACCAAGGTATATACTCCCCTCAGTACACAAAGGAATATACTCTCCTCAGTACACCAAGGTATACACTCCCCTCAGTACACCAAGGTATATACTCCCCTCAGTACACAAAGGAATATACTCCCCTCAGTACACCAATGTATATACTCCCCTCAGTACACCAAGGTATATACTCCCCTCAGTACACCAAGGTATATACTCCCCTCAGTACATCAAGGTATATACTCCTCTCAGTACACCAAGGTATATACTCCCCTCAGTACACCAAGGAATATACTCCCCTCAGTACACCAAGGTATATACTCCCCTCAGTACACCAAGGTATATACTCCCCTCAGTACATCAAGGTATATACTCCCCTCAGTATACCAAGGTATATACTCCCCTCAGTACACCAAGGTATATACTCCCTTCTGTACAGCAAGGTATATACTCCCTTCAGTACAGCAACGTATATACTCCCTTCTGTACAGCAAGGTATATACATCCCTCAGTACAGCAAGGTATATACCCCTTCAATACATCAAGGTATATACTCCCCTCAGTACAGCAAGGTATATACTCCCCTCAGTACAGTGAGGTATACACTCCCCTTAGTACAACAAGGTATATATCCCCCTCAGTACTGCAAGGTATACACTCCAAACAGTAGAACAATTTATATACTCCCCTCAGTTCAACAATGTATATACTCCCTTCAGTACAGCATGGTATATACTCCCCTCAGTACAGCAATGTATATACTCCCCTCAGTACAGCAAGGTATATACTCCCCTCTGTACTGCAATGTGTATACTCCCCTCGGTACTGAAATGTGTATACTCCCCTCAGTATAGCAAGGTATATACTCCCTTCAGTACAGCAAGGTATATAGTCCCCTCAGTACAGCAATGTATATACTCCCCTCAGTACAGCAACATATATACTCCCCTCAGTACAGCAAGTTATAAACTCCCCTCAGTACAGCATGGTACATACTCCCCTCAGTATAGCAACATATATACTCCTGTCAATAGAACAATTTATATACCCCCCCTCAGTACACCAAGGGATATACTCCCCTCAATACAGCAAGGTATATACACCCCTCAGCACTGCAAGTTATATACTCCCCTCAGTACAGCAAGGTATATACTCCCCTCAGTACAGCAAGGTATATACTCCCCTCAGTACACCAATGTATATACTCCCCTCAGTACAGCAAGGTATATGCCCCCCTCAGTACAGCAAAGTATATTCTCCCCTGAGTACAACAAGGTATATACTCCCCTCAGTACAGCAAGGTATATACTCCCCTCAGTACACCAATGTATATACTCCCCTCAGTACAGCAAGGTATATACACCCCGCAGTACAGCAAAGTATATACTCCCCTCAGTACAACAAGGTATATACTCCCCTCAGTACACCAATGTATATACTCCCCTCAGTACAGCAAGGTATATACTCCCCTCAGTACAGCAAAGTATATACTCCCCTCAGTACAACAAGGTATATACTCCCCTCAGTACACCAATGTATATACTCCCCTCAGTACAGCAAGGTATATACTCCCCTCAGTACAGCAAGGTATATACTCCCCACAGTACACCAATGTATATACTCCCCTCAGTACAGCAAGGTATATACTCCCCTCGGTACAGCAAGGTATATACTCCCCTCAGTATAGCAAGGTATATACTCCCCTCGGTACAGCAAGGTATATACTCCTCTCAGTACAGCAAGGTATATACTCCCCTCGGTACAGCAAGGTATATACTCCCCTCGGTACAGCAAGGTATATACTCCTCTCAGTACAGCAAGGTATATACTCCCCTCGGTACAGCAAGGTATATACTCCCCTCAGTACAGCAAGGTATATACCCCCCTCAGTACAGCAAGGTATATACTCCCCTCAGTACAGCAACGTATATATTCCCCTCCATACGGCAAGGTATATACTCCCCTCAGTGCTGCAAGGTATATACTCCCCTCCATACGGCAAGGTATATACTCCCCTCGGTACAGCAAGGTATATACACCCCTCAGTACAGCAAGGTATATACTCCCCTCAGTACAGCAAGGTATATACTCCCCTCAGTACAGCAACGTATATATTCCCCTCCATACGGCAAGGTATCTCCTCCCCTCAGTACAGCATGCTATATACTCCCCTCCATACAGCAACGTATATACTCCCTTCCTTACAGCACGGTATATATATACTCCCCTCTGTACAGCAAGGTATATACTCCCTTCAGTACAGCAAGGTATATACTCGCCTCAGTACAACAAGGTATATACTCACCTCAGTACAGCAAGGTATATAGTCCCCTCGGTACAGCAAGGTATATTCTCCCCTCAGTACAGCAAGGTATATACTCCTCTCAGTACAGCAAGGTATATAGTCCCCTCGGTACAGCAAGGTATATACTCCTCTCAGTACAGCAAGGTGTTTAGTCCCCTCGGTACAGCAAGGTATATACTCCCCTCAGTACAGCAAGGTATATACTCCCCTCGGTACAGCAAGGTATATACTCCCCTCAGTACAGCAAGGTATATACTCCTCTCAGTACTGCAAGGTATATACTCCCCTCAGTACAGCAAGGTATACACTCCCCTCAGTACAGCAAGGTATATACTCCTCTCAGTACAGCAAGGTATATACTCCCCTCAGTACAGCAAGGTATATACTCCTCTCAGTACAGCAAGGTATATAGTCCCCTCGGTACAGCAAGGTATATACTCCCCTCAGTACAGCCAGGTATATACTCCTCTCAGTACAGCAATGTATATACTCCCCTCAGTACAGCAAGGTATATACTCCTCTCAGTACAGCAAGGTATATACTCCCCTCAGTACAGCAAGGTATATACTCCCCTCGGTACAGCAAGGTATATACTCCCCTCAGTACAGCAAGGTATATACTCCTCTCAGTACTGCAAGGTATATACTCCCCTCAGTACAGCAAGGTATATACTCCTCTCAGTACAGCAAGGTATATAGTCCCCTCGGTACAGCAAGGTATATACTCCCCTCAGTACAGCAAGGTATATACTCCTCTCAGTACAGCAATGTATATACTCCTCTCAGTACAGCAAGGTGTTTAGTCCCCTCGGTACAGCAAGGTATATACTCCCCTCAGTACAGCAAGGTATATACTCCCCTCGGTACAGCAAGGTATATACTCCCCTCAGTACAGCAAGGTATATACTCCTCTCAGTACTGCAAGGTATATACTCCCCTCAGTACAGCAAGGTATATACTCCTCTCAGTACAGCAAGGTATATCGTCCCCTCGGTACTGCAAGGTATATACTCCTCTCAGTACAGCAAGGTATATCGTCCCCTCGGTACAGCAAGGTATATAGTCCCCTCGGTACAGCAAGATATATACTCCTCTCAGTACAGCAAGGTATATAGTCCCCTCGGTACAGCAAGGTATATACTCCTCTCAGTACAGCAAGGTATATCGTCCCCTCGGTACAGCAAGGTATATACTCCCCTCAGTACAGCAAGGTATATACTCCCCTCGGTACAGCAAGGTATATACTCCCCTCAGTACAGCAGGGTATATACTCCCCTCAGTACAGCAAGGTATATAGTCCCCTCAGTACAGCAAGGTATATACTCCCCTCAGTACAGCAAGGTATATAGTCCCCTCGGTACAGCAAGGTATATACTCCTCTCAGTACAGCAAGGTATATACTCCCCTCAGTACAGCAACGTATATACTCCCTTCCATACAGCACGGTATATATATATACTCCCCTCTGTACAGCAAGTTATATACTCCCCTCATTACAACAAGGTATACACTCCCCTCAGTACAGCAAGGTATAGACTCCCCTAAGTACAGCAAGGTATATACTCCCCTCAGTATAGCAAGGTATATACTCCCCTCGGTACAGCAAGGTATATACTCCCCTCGGTGCAGCAAGGTATATACTCCCCTCAGTACAGCAAGGAATATACTCCTCTCAGTACAGCAAGATATATACTCCTCTCAGTACAACAAGGAATATACTCCCCTCAGTACACCAAGGTATATACTCCCCTCTGTACAGCAAGGTATACACTCCCCTCAGTACAGCAAGGTATATACTCCCCTCAGTACAGCAAGGTATACACTCCCCTCAGTACAGCAAGGTATATACTCCCCTCGGTAAAGCAAGGTATATACTCCCCTCAGTACAGCAAGGTATACACTCCCCTCAGTACACCAAGGTATATACTCCCCTCAGTACAGCAAGGTATATACTCCCCTCAGTACAGCAAAGTATATACTCCCCTCAGTACAGCAAGGTATATACTCCCCTCAGTACAGCAAGGTATATACTTCCCTCAGTACAGCATGGTATATACTCCCCTCAGTACAGCAAGGTATATACTCCCCTCAGTACAGCAAGGTATACACTCCCCTCAGTACAGCAAGGTATATACTCCCCTCGGTATAGCAAGGTATATACTCCCCTCAGTACAGCAAGGTATACACTCCCCTCAGTACACCAAGGTATATACTCCCCTCAGTACAGCAAGGTATATACTCCCCTCAGTACACCAAGGTATATACTCCCCTCAGTACAGCAAGGTATATACTCCCCTCAGTACAGCAAAGTATATACTCCCCTCTGTACAGCAAGGTATACACTCCCCTCAGTACAGCAAGGTATACACTCCCCTCAGTACAGCAAGGTATATACTCCCCTCAGTACAGCAAGGTATATACTCCCCTCAGTACAGCAATGTATATACTCCCCTCAGTACAGCAAGGTATATACTCCCCTCAGTACAGCAAGGTATATACTCCCCTCAGTACAGCAAGGTATACACTCCCCTCAGTACAGCAAGGTATATACTCCCCTCGGTAAAGCAAGGTATATACTCCCCTCAGTACAGCAAGGTATACACTCCCCTCAGTACACCAAGGTATATACTCCCCTCAGTACAGCAAGGTATATACTCCCCTCAGTACAGCAAAGTATATACTCCCCTCAGTACAGCAAGGTATATACTCCCCTCAGTACAGCAAGGTATATACTTCCCTCAGTACAGCATGGTATATACTCCCCTCAGTACAGCAAGGTATATACTCCCCTCAGTACAGCAAGGTATACACTCCCCTCAGTACAGCAAGGTATATACTCCCCTCGGTATAGCAAGGTATATACTCCCCTCAGTACAGCAAGGTATACACTCCCCTCAGTACACCAAGGTATATACTCCCCTCAGTACAGCAAGGTATATACTCCCCTCAGTACACCAAGGTATATACTCCCCTCAGTACAGCAAGGTATATACTCCTCTCAGTACAGCAAAGTATATACTCCCCTCTGTACAGCAAGGTATACACTCCCCTCAGTACAGCAAGGTATACACTCCCCTCAGTACAGCAAGGTATATACTCCCCTCAGTACAGCAAGGTATATACTCCCCTCAGTACAGCAAGGTATACACTCCCCTCAGTACAGCAAGGTATATACTCCCCTCGGTATAGCAAGGTATATACTCCCCTCAGTACAGCAAGGTATACACTCCCCTCAGTACACCAAGGTATATACTCCCCTCAGTACAGCAAGGTATATACTCCCCTCAGTACACCAAGGTATATACTCCCCTCAGTACAGCAAGGTATATACTCCCCTCAGTACAGCAAAGTATATACTCCCCTCTGTACAGCAAGGTATACACTCCCCTCAGTACAGCAAGGTATACACTCCCCTCAGTACAGCAAGGTATATACTCCCCTCAGTACAGCAAGGTATATACTCCCCTCAGTACAGCAAGGTATATACTCCCCTCAGTACAGCAAGGTATATACTCCCCTCAGTACAGCAATGTATATACTCCCCTCAGTACAGCAAGGTATATACTCCCCTCAGTATAGCAAGGTATATACTCCCCTCAGTACAACAAGGAATATACTCCTCTCAGTACAGCAAGGTATATACTCCTCTCAGTACAGCAAAGTATATACTCCCCTCTGTACAGCAAGGTATACACTCCCCTCAGTACAGCAAGGTATACACTCCCCTCAGTACAGCAAGGTATATACTCCCCTCAGTACAGCAAGGTATATACTCCCCTCAGTACAGCAAGGTATACACTCCCCTCAGTACAGCAAGGTATATACTCCCCTCGGTATAGCAAGGTATATACTCCCCTCAGTACAGCAAGGTATACACTCCCCTCAGTACACCAAGGTATATACTCCCCTCAGTACAGCAAGGTATATACTCCCCTCAGTACACCAAGGTATATACTCCCCTCAGTACAGCAAGGTATATACTCCCCTCAGTACAGCAAAGTATATACTCCCCTCTGTACAGCAAGGTATACACTCCCCTCAGTACAGCAAGGTATACACTCCCCTCAGTACAGCAAGGTATATACTCCCCTCAGTACAGCAAGGTATATACTCCCCTCAGTACAGCAATGTATATACTCCCCTCAGTACAGCAAGGTATATACTCCCCTCAGTACAGCAAGGTATATACTCCCCTCAGTACAGCAAGGTATACACTCCCCTCAGTACAGCAAGGTATATACTCCCCTCGGTAAAGCAAGGTATATACTCCCCTCAGTACAGCAAGGTATACACTCCCCTCAGTACACCAAGGTATATACTCCCCTCAGTACAGCAAGGTATATACTCCCCTCAGTACAGCAAAGTATATACTCCCCTCAGTACAGCAAGGTATATACTCCCCTCAGTACAGCAAGGTATATACTTCCCTCAGTACAGCATGGTATATACTCCCCTCAGTACAGCAAGGTATATACTCCCCTCAGTACAGCAAGGTATACACTCCCCTCAGTACAGCAAGGTATATACTCCCCTCGGTATAGCAAGGTATATACTCCCCTCAGTACAGCAAGGTATACACTCCCCTCAGTACACCAAGGTATATACTCCCCTCAGTACAGCAAGGTATATACTCCCCTCAGTACAGCAAGGTATACACTCCCCTCAGTACAGCAAGGTATACACTCCCCTCAGTACAGCAAGGTATACACTCCCCTCAGTACAGCAAGGTATATACTCCCCTCAGTACAGCAAGGTATATACTCCCCTCAGTACAGCAATGTATATACTCCCCTCAGTACAGCAAGGTATATACTCCCCTCAGTACAGCAAGGTATATACTCCCCTCAGTACAGCAAGGTATACACTCCCCTCAGTACAGCAAGGTATATACTCCCCTCAGTACAGCAAGGTATACACTCCCCTCGGTACAGCAAGGTATATAGTCCCCTCAGTACAGCAAGGTATAAACTCCCCTCAGTACAGCAAGGTATACACTCCCCTCGGTACAGCAAGGTATATAGTCCCCTCAGTACAGCAAGGTATATACTCCCCTCAGTACAACAAGGTATATACTCCCCTCGGTACAGCAAGATATATACTCCCCTCAGTGCAGCAAGGTATATACTCCTCTCAGTACAGCAAGGTATATACTCCCCTCGGTATAGCAAGGTATATACTCCTCTCAGTACAGCAAGGTATATACTCCCCTCAGTACAGCAAGGTATATACTCCTCTCAGTACAGCAAGGTATATACTCCTCTCAGTACAGCAAGGTATATACTCCCCTCGGTATAGCAAGTTATATACTCCTCTCAGTACAGCAAGGTATATACTCCCCTCAGTACAGCAAGGTATATACTCCCCTCAGTACAGCAAAGTATATACTCCCCTCAGTACAGCAAGGTATACACTCCCCTCAGAACAGGAAGGTATATACTCCCCTCGGTATAGCAAGGTATATACTCCTCTCAGTACAGCAAGGTATATACTCCCCTCGGTACAGCAAGGTATATACTTCCCTCAGTACAGCAAGGTATATACTCCCCTCAGTACAGCAAGATTAATGTTCCTTTTAGGAGAAAGTGCGGACTGCAGATGCTGGAGATCAGATTTGAGAATGTGGTGCTGGAAAAGCACAGCAGGTCAGGCAGCATCCGAGGAGCAGGAGAACTGACGTTTCAGGCATCAGCCCTTCATCAGGAATGTGCAGCGGGAGTGTTGGGAAGGGTGCTGGGAATAAAGTGGATGGGTTTGGTGGGGCAAGGGGAAGGTAGGTTTTGGTACAGCAAGTTTAATGTTCCCCTCGTAATATGAGGGATGAAGGAGCCTCAATTGTGAGCCTATTAACCTATTGAGCTGTCTTACCGAGGAATGAGTCATGTGTACAGCAAGTAGCAATGTTCCTGATCCACAAAGTGGAAGTCACACCTCTCGCCATGTTTCAAGTCAAGTCAACACATCATAGACTCACCTGACCTTCGGCTTGCTCTCTCATTAAGGATAGATATGGTGGAGCCAGTGTTGGACTGGGGTGTCCAAAATTAAAAATCACACAACACCAGGTTATAGTCCAACAGGTTTAATTGGAAGCACTAGCTTTCAGAGCGCTGCTCCTTCATCGGGTAACTGTGGAGGTTAAGATCATGCTCACAGAATTTATATCCAAAGGAGTCCACTGTAATTGAGGTGTGATACAGTGAACAATCTGAGATTAAAACTTTCATCTTTTATAATGGGATATGCTGGTTTCTGTTCTTTGATATTTAAGTCCCAGAACTTCCTTTCAATTACATTCTCAAGATAGCCACGTTCGGTACCCATGGGGAGGGCCTCAACTGGGACCTTGGGTTCATGTCACATTACAGGTGACCCCCACAGCACTATATATACACACACACCCACGCACACACACATACACACACACACACACACACACACAGACACTCAGACACACACACACAGGCACTCAGACACACACAGGCACTCATACACACACAGGCACTCATACACACACACAAAATTATATTTTATTTTGCTCAAATACTGCATGAATCCATGTAAAATGCTGTAAAGCTGTACAGAGGGTTTGTCAATCTGACAGACAGACTTCACACCCATTGTTTATGAAGCTGAGCTACCTTTAGAATCATGATGTGGAGGAGCCGGTGTTGGACTGGGGTGTCCAAAGTTAAAAATCACACAACACCAGGTTACAGTCCAACAGGTTTATTTGGAAGCACTAGCTTTCGAAACGCTGCTCCTTCATCAGGTCGTAGTGGAGTATAAGATCACAAGACAGAGAATTTATGGCAAAACTTTACAGTGTCATAGAGTCATAGAGATGTACAGCACGGAAACAGACCCTTCGGTCCAACCCGTCCATGCTGACCAGATATCCCAACCTAATCTAGTCCCATTTGCCAGTACTTGGCCCATATCCCTCCAAACCCTTCCTATTCATATACCCGTCCAGATGCCTTTTAAATGTTGCAATTGTACCAGCCTCCACCACACCCTCTGGCAGCTCATTCCATACACGTACCACCCTCTGTGTGAAACAATTGCCCCTTAGGTCTCTTTTATATCGTTCCCCTCTCACCCTAAACCTATGCCCTCTAGTTCTGGACTCCCCTACCCCAGGGAAAATACTTTGTCTATTTACCCTATCCATGCCCCTCATAATTTTGTAAACCTCTATAAGGTCACCCCTCAGCTTCCAACGCTCCAGGGAAAACAGCCCCAGCCTGTTCAGCCTCTCCCTGTAGCTCAAATCCTCCAACCCTGGCAACATCCTTGTAAATCTTTTCTGAACCCTTTCAAGTTTCACAACAACTTTCCGATAGGAAGGAGACCAGAATTGCACGTAATATTCCAAAAGTGGCCTAACCAATGTCCTGTACAGCCGCAACATGACCTCCCAACTCCTGTACTCAATACTCTGATCAATAAAGGAAAGCATACCAAACGCCTTCTTCACTATCCTATCTACCTGCGACTCCACTTTCAAGGAGCTATGACCCTGCACTCCAAGGTCTCTTTGTTCAGCAACACTCCCTAGGACCTTACCATTAAGTGTATAACTCCTGCTAAGATTTGCTTTCCCAAAATGCAGAACCTCGCATTTATCCAAATTAAACTCCATCTGCCACTTCTCAGCCCATTGGCCCATCTGGTCCAGATCCTGTTGTAATCTGAGGTAACCCTCTTCGCTGTCCACTACACCTCCAATTTTGGTGTCATCTGCAAACTTACTAACTGTACCTCTTATGCTCACATCAAATTATTTATGTAAATGACAAAAAAATAGAGGGCCCAGCACTGATCCTTGTGGCACTCCACTGGTCACAGGCCTCCAGTCTGAAAAACAACCCTCCACCACCACCCCCTGTCTTCTACCTTTGAGCCAGTTCTATATCCAAATGGCTAGTTCTCCCTGTATTCTGTGAGATCTAACCTTGCTAATCAGTCTCCCATGGGAAACCTTGTCGAACGCCTTACTGAAGTCCATATAGATCACATCTACCACTCTGCCCTCATCAATCCTCTTTGTTACTTCTTCAAAAAATTCAAGTTTGTGAGAAATGATTTCCCACGCACAAGGCCATGTTGACTATCCCTAATCAGTCCTTGCCTTTTCAAATACATGTACATCCTGTCCCTCAGGATTCCCTCCAACAACTTGCCCACCATCGACATCAGGCTCACTGGTCTATAGTTCCCTGGATTGTCTTTACCGTCCTTCTTAAACAGTGGCATCACGTTTGCCAACCTCCAGTCTTCTGGCACCTCACCTGTGACTATCGATGATACAAATATCTCAGCAAGAGGCCCAGCAATCACTTCTCTAGCTTCCCACAGAGCTCTCGGGTATGCCTGATCAGGGCCTGGGGATTTATCCACCTTTAACAGTTTCAAGACATCCAGCACTTCCTCCTCTGTATATCTGGACATTTTGCAAGGTGTCACTATCTATTTCCCTACAGTCTATATCTTCCATATCCTTTTCCACAGTAAATACTGATGCAAAATATTCATTTAGTATCTCCCCCATTTTCTGTCGCTCCATACAAAGGCCGCCTTGCTGTTCTTTGAGGGGCCCGCTTCTCTCCTAAGTTATCCTTTTGTTCTTAATGTATTTGTAAAATCTCTTTGGATTCTCCTTAATTCTATTTGCCAAAGCTATCTCATGTCCCCTTTTTGCCCTCCTGATTTCCCTCTTAAGTATACTCCTACTGCCTTTATACTCTTCTAAGGATTCACTCGATCTATCCTGTCTATACCTCACATATGCTTCCTTCTTTTTCTTAACCAAACCCTCAATTTCTTTAGTCATCCAGCATTCCCTATACCTACCAGCCTTCCCTTTCACCCTGACAGGAATATACTTTCTCTGGATTCTCGTTATCTCATTTCTGAAGGCTTCCCATTTTCCAGCCGTCCCTTTACCTGCGAACATCTGCCTCCAATCAGCTTTTGAAAGTTCTAGCCTAAAACCATTAAAATTGGCCTTTCTCCAATTTAGAACTTCAACTTTTAGATCTGGTCTCTCCTTTTCCATCATTCTGATGTAACTGAAATAATATATTGAAAAATATTGAAATTGGTTGTTAAATCTCTCACCTTTTAGAATGACCGTGTTGATATCAGTACTTTCATGTGTAAATCACACGAAACTTTTTTTAAAAAGTTACATCTCAAGTGAACTTTAACAATTGGTGTCATGTCGGCCGAGATAAGGTATTGAAGGTGCTAACTCCCTGTGACACTGTCTGTGCCACAACGGTCAGATTGTTATCTAAAAAAACAGATTTTCAGAATCTTACATGGATTCATGCAGTTTTTGAGCAAAATAAAATGCAATTCTGCAAAAACAAATTCACCCCACAAACCTATAAGTGTGTGTGTGTGTGTGGGCAGAGGGGTGTTATGAGTGTCAGTGAGAGGGTGTGTGCATTGTGTGAGTGAGTGTAAAGGGCTTTAAGCCTGTGAGAGGGTGTGTGTGGGAGTGTATGTATGAGTGTATAAGAGAGGGTCTGAGTGTGTGTGTGCAGGAGTGTCTGAGTGTGTGTGTGTAGGAGTATCTGTGTGTGTGTATAGTGCAATGGTGATCACCTGTAATGTGACATGAACCCAAGGTCCCGGTTGAGGCCCTCCCTATGGGTACCGAACTTAGCTATCAGCCTCTGCTCGGCCACTTTTCTCTGCTGCCTGTCCCGAAGTCCACCTTGGAGGATGGTCACCCGAAGGTCCGAGGTCGAATGTCCTGGAACATTGAAGTGTTCCCCAACCGGGAGGGAACCCTTCTGTCTGTTGATTGTTGTGCGGTGCCCATTCAGCCGTTGACGTAGCCTTTGTTTGGTCTCACCAATGTACCATGCCTCCGGGCATCCTTACCCGCAGTGTATGAGATAGCCAACTTTGGCCATGTCCCATGAGTACCTGCCGCGTACATGGTGGGAGGTGTCCCTGCACGTAATAGTGTTACCCCTGTCGACACAGGTTGTTAAGGACAGAGAGAGAGAGTGCGAGAGAGAGGTTGGTGGTGAATTAGCCTGAGGAAAGCAATTCCAGTGAGGAAAACCCAGAGGGTCAAAAGGCAATATAAACAGCTCCCTCCCTTCAGGATCAGCCATTGAGAGCATCAGCCAGCTCAGTCCATTTCTAACTCCCATCAGCTACAATGGGAGCTAGTGATTTGTTATGGAGGATAATTGGGGGAGGGGAGAGAGAGAGAGAGAGAGAGAGAGAGAAAGAAAGAGAGAGCTGCTGTGTCTGGCAGGGAATGTGCCCTCAGCTTGGCCCATCAATGTGTTGAGCTCGAGCTCACTGCGCCTTGCCAACGTAACGAGATATCTGAAAATAATTGCTCCCTCTCGGCTTCAGACCACGTCAGGAGAAAGCCGCACTCTGTCTGATGCCTGCAATAGATTACAGGCACAGCCTTGACAGTCACACTGCAGTTCAGCACTTCACCTGCCTTGTATTCAGAAACATTCCTCACTCTCAGACAGGAAGCAGGGAGATGTTGGGGACACGACTGAAAACTCAAACAGTTTGGGAGGAGTGGCCTTTTCTCAAAGGGTTTGACTCGGCCTGTATCTAAGCCCCAGTCCCGGGAGTGTTTGATGGGGGACAGTGTAGAAGGAGCTTTACTCTGTATCTAACCCCGTGCTGTCCCTGCCCTGGGAGTGTGTGATGGGGGACAGTGTAGAGGGAGCTTTACTCTGTCACTAACCCCATGCTGTCCCTGCCCTGGGAGTGTGTGATGGGGGACAGTGTAGAGGAAGCTTTACTCTGTATCTAACCCCGTGCTGTCCCTGTCCTGGGAGTGTGTGATGGGGGACAGTGTAGAGGGAGCTTTACTCTGTATCTAACGCCGTGCTGTCCCTGTCCTGGGTGTGTTTGATGGGGACAGTGTAGAGGGAGCTTTACTCTGTATCTAACCCCATGCTGTCCCTGTCCTGGGAGTGTTTGATGGGGTCAGTGTAGAGAGAGCTTTACTCTGTATCTAACCCCGTGCTGACCTTGTCGTGGGGAGTGTGTGATGGGGGACAGTGTAGAGGGAGCTTTACTCTGTATCTAACCCCGTGCTGTCCCTGTCCTGGGGAGTGTGTGATGGGGGACAGTGTAGAGGGAGCTTTACTCTGTATCTAACGCCGTGCTGTCCCTGTCCTGGGAGTGTTTGATGGGGGACAGTGTAGAGGAAGCTTTACTCTGTATCTAACCCCGTGCTGTCCCTGTCCTGGGAGTGTGTGATGGGGGACAGTGTAGAGGGAGCTTTACTCTGTCACTAACCCCATGCTGTCCCTGTCCTGGGAGTGTTTGATAGGGACAGTGTAGAGGGAGCTTTACTCTGTATCTAACCCCGTGCTGTCCCTGTCCTGGGAGTGTTTGATGGGGGACAGTGTAGAGGAAGCTTTACTCTGTATCTAACCCCGTGCTGTCCCTGTCCTGGGAGTGTGTGATGGGGGACAGTGTAGAGGGAGCTTTACTCTGTCACTAACCCCATGCTGTCCCTGTCCTGGGAGTGTTTGATAGGGACAGTGTAGAGGGAGCTTTACTCTGTATCTAACCCCGTGCTGTCCCTGTCCTGGGAGTGTTTGATGGGGACAGTGTAGAGGGAGCTTTACTCTGTCACTAACCCCATGCTGTCCCTGTCCTGGGAGTGTGTGATGGGGGACAGTGTAGAGGGGGCTTTACTCTGTATCTAACCCCATGCTGTCCCTGTCCTGGGTATGTGTGATGGGGGACAGTGTAGATGGAGCTTTACGTCCACTTTCGAAGAGTAGAGGCAGTTCATTTTCAGTTTAACGGAGTAGAGGAAGCTTTTCGCTGTGTCTAACTTTGAGCTTTCCCCATTCTGGGAGTGTTTGATGGACACAACGTTAAAAGATACTTTACTTTCAGATGGTAAAAGTCGAGAGGGAGCTTTACTCTGTACATAATACTGTGCTGTACCTGTCCTGGGATGTTGTTGGAGACAGTGTTGAGGGGGGTTTCACACTGACTCATAAAGAATAAAGGGAGCTTTACTCAGTATTTAACCCCAAGCTGTGCCTGATCTGGGAGTGTTTGATGGGGACAGTGTACAGAAAGCTTTACTCTGTATCTAACCCCGTGCTGTCCCTGTCCTGGGAGTGTTTGATAGGACAGTGTAGAGGAAGCTTTACTCTGTATCTAACCCCGTGCTGTCCCTGTCCTGGGAGTGTTTGATG
The DNA here is from genome assembly GCF_037043375.1 of Chiloscyllium plagiosum. Taxonomy (NCBI): domain Eukaryota; kingdom Metazoa; phylum Chordata; class Chondrichthyes; order Orectolobiformes; family Hemiscylliidae; genus Chiloscyllium; species Chiloscyllium plagiosum. Next base: position 29,112,050 of record NW_028270173.1, read on the forward strand.
GGGACAGTGTAGAGGGAGCTTTACTCTGTGCCTGACCCTGTATTGTACGTGCCATGGGAATGCATGGCATGGACAGTGTAGCGAGAGCTTTGTGTTCAGTTTTGATATGTATTGGGAGTTTTACTTCCTGATCAAAAGACTTGAGGGGATGTACTTTCAGTTTAAATGTGTAGAGGGATCATTAGTCTGCATCGAACCCCTGATGTACCTCCTCTGGGAATATTCAATGAGTACAGAGTTGTGTGAGCTTTACTTTCAGTTCTGAGGTGTAGAGGAAGCTTTACTGGGTAGCTAACCCTGTGCTGTCCCTGTTGTGGGAGTGTTTGATGGGGACAATGTGGAGCCAGCTTTATTTTACCTTCAGTTTGAAAGAGTAGAGGGAGTTTTACTTTGTAGCTAACCCTGTGCTGTCGCTGTCTGGGGAGTGGTTGGTGGAGACAGGCTTTGCTCTGTCCCTAATCCAAGCCGTACATACCCAGGAAGCTTTAAGTGAAGACTCGTTCACTCAATCCTTTAATTGGATCTTCCTGTGCCTTATATGGACAACCCTATTCCTGGAATTAAAGCGGCGGCTGTGCTCCCAAAAGCATTTTGGGGGCAGTCGCTAGGTAAATGCAAAACCTCCTTTCATCCAGTCAGCAATGGGACAGAGCCCCTGTGTATTTTCCCCCACTGCCCGCAGACCCTCTCCCCTCACCACACAGCACATTGACAGCTCCAACACACAGCTGGCCATGGGGAGACCCGTGGGACTCCCACCAGCTGAACAGTGAGCTGCTGCTGCTGCTGTCTGTCTGTCTGTGTGTGTGTGCGTGTGAGATCAGGTCAGAGCTTATTACAGACAAGGCTCAGTCCCAGTGCACACAGGAGCAGCACATGCGTTAGCTTAGTTCAACCAAAAAAGACATCAGCAACAAATCACTCCCCAGGGAGCAGCGCACAAAGCGAGGCTGCAGTTCTTGACAGTCAATATGCAGCACAGCGAGAAAATTAAAACACTTCCCAGCTCCCCCCGCCTCTGCCGTTCACAGGCAGGTACTTGGCACCCAGTGACGACAGAGACCACTCAGCAGGTAGATAGCTTGTGGAGCGTTAAGCCAGTGAGCATGTGTGTGACATCGCTCCTTGCTGGGTCTCTCTACTTTGGACACTAAGCCCCATCTGGTGTCGGGTGACGGGGTGAGGGGAGGCTGTTTATTCCCGCCACGGCCTCGGGATGTGGTTCCTCGGCTGTGGGGAACGGTTCCCCTTCCCCGCAGCCCACAAAAGGCTGCAGCGGTTCAAGAAAGCGAGTCCACCCCCTCTGCAGGGCAATAAAACACTGGCCCCCATTCAGCCATCCCATTAAAGGGGGAATCACAGACGGCTACCAACCCTCCTCCCAGAGGTGCCCACCCCCACTGCAGGCCATTCAGTCCACACTTACACCCCCCCCCCCAACCTCAAAGAGCATCCCACCCAGATCCACCTCCCCACCCTGCATTTCCCATACACATCCCTAAACACTGCGGGACCATTTAGCACAGCCAATTTACGCTGACCTGCACGTCTTTGGATTGTGGGAGGGGACTGGAGCACCTGGAGGAAACCCACGCAGACACGGGGAGAATGTGCAAACTCCACACAGTCAGTCGTCTGAGGCTGGGATCGAACCTGGGACCCTGGCGCTGTGTGGCAGCAGTGCTAGCCACCGTGCCACCCTCTGCTGGCTGCTGCCCTGCAGTCCCACTTCATGATGCCTTAAGGATGTGCTCCCCTTGCTGTCTCTACCCCACCCGGCCCTCCTGCAGCACACCCATCATGGAGCAGCTCTCTCCTTCAGGGGGGTAGCTCCTACAAGCTGCCTTTGTGGGGAAAACACTGAGTTGGAGAATTTCAGTGATGAAGGGAGGTTGGACATGCTGAGATTGTTTTCCTTTGATCAGAGTGGGGGCGGGATTGAGATGTATAAAGTTGTGCGCAAACTGTCTCGGTGGGATGTTACTTGTGCCCTCCTACACATTAACAGCACAGAGGTGGAGCGAGTACAGAGTGTCAAGCTCCTGGGGGTGGTCATCCACAACAAGCTTTCTTGGACTCTTCATGTGGACACACTGGCCCAGCAACGTCTCTTCTTCCTCAGCCAGCTGAGAGAATTTGGCATGACGGCGAGTAACCTTGCCAACTTTCATAGGGGCACCATCGAGAGCATCCTGTCTGGATGTACCACTACCTGGTATGGCAACTGTACCATTCAAGATCGGAGACGGTTACAGAGAGTGGTGAACTCGGCCCGGACAATCACAAAGGCCAACCTCCCATCTATAGACTCCATCTACCAGGCCCCGCTGTCAAGGAAAGGCCGCCAGCATTCTCAAAGATCCATCCCACCCTGGCAATGTTTTTCTACAACCTCTACCATCGGGGAGAAGGTACAGAGGCCTGAACACACACACACACACACACACACACACACACACACACACACACACACACACACACACACACACACACACACACACACACACACACCAGCCGGTTTCGAAACAGTTTCTACCCCACTGTTGTTAGAATACTGAAGGGACTCACAAACTCTCAACATTCGCCTGTATCTGTGTTTTTGTTTTTGCCGCTGTTTCCCTATTCTTTACTTATCTACTCTACTTAACTCTGTGACCTGCCTGTAATGCTCGCAGGACAAAGCTTTTCCCTGTGCCTCGGTACAAACATGACAATAAACTCAATTCAATTCGAGTTATGGGGGTCATAGACAGGGTAGAGCGGAAGAATCCTTTCTCCTTTGTGGAGGGAACGACCAGGGGGCGGGAGGGGCATAAATTTAAGGTGAAGGGGAAGGAGGTCCGGAGGAGATATATGAGGAAACTCTCTTTCGCCTGGAGGGTGCTGGGAATCTGGAGGGTGGTGGAGGAGGAAACCCTCATCACATTGCAGAAATATTTTGATGCGCACTTGCATAAGGGCAAAGAACTGGGGACGTGGGATTAGAATAACTGGGTGGTCATCTTTTAGTGAAATGGGGCGATGGGTTGAGGGGTCTTAGATGGAGACCTCTGTCACTCTATGCAGAAAACCCATCCCAAAACAGCAAGACAAGAGTGATCAGAGATAACCAATGATATTAATTTATAACCTGTGATTTTGACCAGGTCAATATCACTGCCTTCTATGTTTTATGGCGAGTACTGCCTGTGTGGTTAGATATCCCTCTTAATTATCCCTGGGCTGCACTCGCGTTCTGTGAAGATTAATGCTCCTTATCTTCGGGTAAGGCTCTCCCAAATGTTTTATTTACGTCTGCCCGCTATGAAATACTGGTGCGATCAAAGAAACAGGGTCAGGCAACCTCCTGGTAAGTCTGCTCTGCATCCTCCATCACCTCCCTCCGATAATGTGGATTCCACCGACAGCAGGGTCCGACAGGGGAGGGGGATCTGGGCAGCTCACGCTCCCCTCGGTGTCTGGGTGAACCGTCCCGCACTCGTTCAGTCAGTCATCATCAGCGGCCCCTCACAGACGAGGCTGACTCCCTCCCACTCTCAGGGGGAGTCTGTAGGTGGCTGTACAGACCGATGGGCCTACCGCAGGCTCTGTTACACTGGTGGTCATGGGAAGGGGTGGCTGGGTGTGGGTGCGGCAGTGCGCACCTTTCCCTGTTCCCGCCCGGATTCCGCTTTCTCCCGGCGGCAAGTCTGGAGGTGCTCCGCGCCTTCCTGGACTCTCCTCCCCTCACTGGTCTCAGCCCAGTGATTCCCAGGTGCCTGTGGGAATGCTGCACCTCTGCAGTGAGGCCTTGTGGGTATCCCTGAAGCACTTCCGCTGTCCCACCTGGGGCTGGCCTGCCGTTTCGGAGCTGGGGAGGGGGGGGAGGTGGTCTCGTGTTGGACGACGTGCCCAGCCCCTCACAGCCGATCGGGGAGGGGGGTGAGGGAGGCAGTCAGTGCCTCGATGCTGGGGATGTTGGCCCGGTCAGGGACGCTGCTGTTGGTGCGTCTGTCTTCCCAGTGGATTGGCAGGATCTTGCCTGGGCAGCGTTGGTGGTCCCACTCCAGGGCGTTGGGAGGCGCCCGCTGTAGATACAGGAGACACTCAGAAGTCCAGAGAAAGAGAGAGAGAGAGAGAGAGACTACAGTGAGACAGTTGTAGGAGTGTGGCACTGTCAGAGAGGCCCTGAATCAGATGCCACTTTAACCCTGCCCACTGATTGTAAAAGCTGGTGAAGAGAAACACTTTTGAGATGTCGGAGATCATGGACGAACAGAAGCCTTTCCATTACTATGAATGCCAGCCATCGCGATCTCACCGTGTCACAGAGCCTCCTGTATATTTCCAATAACATCTGACTTCAGATCACCAGATCCTGTCTGCGTCACAGACACTCACCTCTCTATTTCATCCGCACCGAGCCAAAACCTTGAGTTCTGACAGGTCAGCACAGAGGACGACAGAGATAAATCCACAAACTCACAGCTTCTGGCACTTAACCCCCGGAGCACTGATTCAGCACACATAGCGGCAGATGAAAGACTAATACCTTACTCCGATCGAAAATTGGCATGTGACAGGGCCCGTGGGAGCAGCGAAGACAGTGTAGGCAAAAAAAGATCTGGAGAGGGACAGCACAAGGGTTCAAATAGAAACACACCCAGAGGCACGTACCACAGGAATAGAGAGAGAGACAGACACACACACACACATACACATGGACACAGATGCACACACGCACACGTACACACACACACATATACACACACACAGACATGGATGCACACACACGCACACGCGCATACACATGCACCCACAGATTGGGACAGAGAGTCAGAGACACAGACAGAGAGAGAGAGAGAGAGAGAGAGAGAGAGAGAGAGAGACAGCATTTGAGACAGACGCAGAGAAAGGTAGGTACAAAGAGTCAAAAGCAGGTCGGGAAAATGAGTCAGGTAGACAGAGATTTAGGGAAGGGGAGCGCCAGGAAAGGATAAATAGAGAGACAAGAGATCAAGACAAATAGAGGGAGAGGTCATAGAGTCATAGAGGTGGAAACAGACCCTTGGGTCCAAACCGTCCATGCCGACCAGATATCCCAACCCAATCTAGTCCCACCTGCCAGCACCCGGCCCATATCCCTCCAAACCCTTCCTATTCATATACCCATCCAGATGCCTCTTAAATGTTGCAATTGTACCAGCCTCCACCACATCCTCTGGCAGCTCATTCCATACACGTACCACCCTCTGTGTGAAAAAGTTGTCCCTTAGGTCTCTTTTAAATCTTTCTGTGTCCCTGGGTCAAAATCCTGAAATTCCTCACACATCACTGTGTCCACACGTCCCAGGGACTGCGGCAGTTCAAGACAACGCTGCTCTGAACCAGAGAGACAGTTGGAAATCCTGCAGGAAAAGCAGGCATACAAAGACAAAGAGGCAGGAAGAGTGGATGCTTCACTATCACTGGTTTTCAGAGAGTGAAGATTTACCCCAGTCTGTGGTCAGTCTTCACCCCAGTCTCTCCCACCTGAAGTTGAATGGTGCCGGGGGTTACTCGCTCCAGTGGCAATGCTTCATGTGTGAGTCACTGAGTGTACGTAGCTCCCTGCGAACAGTATTCACGTTAAAACGTACCTTCAACCCACATTATCTTCTTGCCCACACTCACATGTGTTTGATATGTTTACAGAACAGCATCATAGAGATGTACAGCACAGCCTTCACTCCAACTCGTCCGGGCTGACCAGATATCCCAACCTAATCTATCCCCATTTCCCAGCACCTGGCCCATATCCCCCTAAACCCTTCCTATTCATGGAGCTACACAGCACGGAAACAGACCCTTCGGCCCAACCAGTCCATGCCGAACATCATCTCAAACTAAACTAGTCCCACCTGCCAGCACCCGGCCCATATCCCTCCCTACCTTTCCTGTTCATGCACTTATCCAAATGTCTTTTAAATGCTATAACTACACCAACATCCACCACTTCCTCAGGAAGTTCATTCCATGGGTGAATCAGTCTCTGTATAAAAGATTTGTCTCTCTTGTCTTTTTCAAATCTCTCTCACCTTAAAAGTGTTGCCCCTAGTCTTTAAATCATATACCCATCCAAATGCCTCTTAAATGTTGTAACTGTACCGGCCTCCACCACATCCTCTGGCAGCTCATTCCATACATGCACCACCCTGTGGGTGAAAAAGTTGCCCCTCTTTCAAGTTTCACAACATCCTTCCTACAACTGGGAGACCAGAATTGCATGCATTATTCCAATGTGGCCGAACGCAGCAGGAGAGATTGGAGGAATAATGGCACATGGCAAAAGGAACTAGCAAGTATATAAGGGATTGAATAACCTGCCCAACTCAACAGTGAGTTTGAACATAGAAGGATGTTGTGAAACTTGAAAGGGTTCAGAAAAGATTTACAAGGAAGTTGCCAGGGTTGGAGGGTTTGAGCTACAGGGACAGGCTGAACAGGCTGGGGCTGTTTTCCCTGGAGCGTTGGAGGCTGAGGGGTGACCTTATAGAGGTTTATAAAATCATGAGGGGCATGGATAGGGTAAATAGACAAGGTCTTTTCCCTGGTGTCGGGGAGTCCAGAACTAGAGGGTGAGAGGGGAAAGATATAAAAGAGACCTAAGGGGCAACTTTTTCACACAGAGGGTGGTGTGTGTATGGAATGAGCTGCCAGAGGAAGTGGTGGAGGCTGGTACAATTACAACATTTAAGAGGCATCTGGATGGGTATATGAATAGGAAGGGTTTGGAGGGATATGGGCCGGGCGCTGGCAGGTGGGACTAGATTGGGTTGGGATATCTGGTCGGCATGGACGGGTTGGGCCAAAGGGTCTGTTTCCGTGCTGTACATCTCTGTGACCCGATGACTCTATTTCAGATCATGAGCCCTGTTCACCAGGGCCCATGTATTCAAATTGCTGTTGTTGGCAATGGCTGTGCCATCCAGACCCTTCTGGGCACCCACCTTCCGTTTCCTCTCCGTTAACTCTCTCTCCTTTCGCCTCACATCGCCCTCTCTGTGGCTCCCACTCCATTACAGACCTTTCCCTCCATTTCTTCCTCCACTCCCACTAACCTACATCCTTTTGTTTAATCCTTTCACAGGGGTGAAGGTGTCAGTGGCCCGTCCCTAATTGCCCCAGGGGGGGGCAGTTGAGAGTCAACCACTTCACTGTGGGTCTGGAATCACATGTAGGCCAGACCAGGTAAGGACGGCAGATTTCCTTCCCTGAAGGGCATGAGTGAACCAGATGGGTTTTTTTTCCCCCCCCTCCAACAATCGACAATGGACTCTTGGTCATTATTAGATTCTCAACTCCAGATTTTTAAAAAGAAAATCAAATTCAGATTCCACCATCTGCCGTGGCGGGACTCGAACCAGGTCTCAGGATTAACAGGTTCCCAGCTGCCTTCCCCCCCCTCCAACACCCCTCCATCCCATTTATCTCTCAGCCCCCCCTCGGGCCTCCCCCTGATGAAGAGCTTACGCTCGAAACGGGTTCCTCAAGTGTTGCCTGACCGGCTGTGCTTTTCCAGCACTACACATCTTGTCTGTGGATTAACAGTCCAGCGCAATAAGGAATGCCACTCGGCCATCACCTCCCCCCCCCCCACCCCCACCCCATTGCTTTGTCTGGGGCCTTGGTGTTTTTTTTATAAATCTGGAACCTCTCTAACCTTTCCTAGCCCTGATGGATGACCTTTGAACTGAAACATAAAGCCTGTCCCTCCTCCCAGAGACGGCGCCTGCTTATTATCTCCGGATTATTCCATTTTTCCTCTCTTCCTCCTGTGAAAAGCAGACCACAGTTACATCGGTTTCTGTTGCTGCCAGTAAATGATAAGGTTGTGGGAAACAGACTTGAAGCACCCGTCTGGAACCTATGACATAGGAGCGGAAGTAAGGCCATTCGGCCCACCGGGTCCACTCTGCCACTCAATCATGGCCGATGGGCATTTCAACGCCACTTACCCGGACCCTCCCCGTATCCCTTAATTCCTTGTGAGATTAAGGATTTATCACCCTGGTGTATTTAGCCCAGTGCTAATGGGCTACACAACCTTCTAGTGCCTAAGAGTGAAGAAGGGCTGCTTCATTTCAACAACATCAGGGCGTCCCACAGTCTCCTCACTGACAGCTTCCCCCCATTAAATGACTTCTAACTCCCATTTTTACTATTCCCATTATTTAAGCAACAAAGCACCCTCCATATTGCTCTGGGCGGTGCGTCAAAGTCCTGTCACCGGTAACTGGCCAATGGATGCAAGTTCCCTGTCACAGAGCCCCCACACAGCACAAATTATGTTCAGAGTAAAGCTGAAACTTTATTGCTGGAACAGCACAGCAGGTCAGGCAGCATCCAGGGAACAGGAGATTCGACGTTTCGGGCACAGGCCCTTCTTCAGGAATCCTGTGCCCGAAACGTCGAATCTCCTGTTCCCTGGATGCTGCCTGACCTGCTGTGCTGTTCCAGCAATAAAGTTTCAACTTTGATCTCCAGCATCTGCAGACCTCACTTTCTCCTCAGAGTAAAGCTCTCTCCCTACACTGTCCCATTCACAGATGGATCCCGTATTAATGTGGAGAATAATCCAGCATAGGAACAGGCCCCTCGGCCCTCCAAGCCTGAGCTGACCCATTTTGCCTTTCCATATGTAAACCGTTTTCACTTATGGGATGCATATCCCTGTATTCCCTTCCTACTCTTGTACTGGTCCAGGTGATTCCTGAATGTGGCGTAGTGTGCTGCATGGTTTTTTTTTATTTGATAACCCGCATTAATGTCTACCATAAAGAATCTGGTCTGTATTGAGTCATGTCTGACACTTATTAACAGCAAACTATGTACCCTCATCTCACACTTGTATACAGTCTGGATCACAGGCTTACTTTGACCGCTGTTACACTGAATACATAATTCACTGGCTGACTGATGGACTGCTTGCTAAAAGACTACTGTCAGCCAACAGAATATACGCAGAGGAAGATGTTACACCAGAATAACACGCTACCAAGCTGCCTTAAAGGTACAGTGCCTTCCCGAGGTCTGTGCGATTATGTAACCTCCCTGCTCTTTTCTACCGTTGAAGACCAAGCAACCCGTTCTGATCAACACATTACCAAGATGCTTATTGGAGCGTTTATCTCTCCACATTAGGAGAGCTAACGCCAGTGCCGTGACCACACCCCACCTGTCTGCCTTCACTCTGCAAGGTCACTGTGGATGGATGTGTAACAAGAGGAGTGGTCGCTGCTTGTTGGACGCTGTCATGCTTTCAGTATCAGAGTCAGAAGTCACATGGCACTAGGTTCTAGTCCAATTTGAAATCACAAGCTTTCGGAGCGCTGCTCCTTCATCTGGTGAAGTCATCACCTTGTGTGCGTATAGATGGCTACACCTGAACCATTTGTAAGATTTGACCATTGATCTGACAATGCTGTTTGAGGTGACCTGTATAGAGTGCTGTAGTATCTTCCAACGAACCCACCTATTTGTTCGGCAGTCTAAGCTCTGATGTTTCGCCAGCTTTAAGATAACTGTCTGCAGGTTCATTGATCGTGCTCCTGTCTCACTTCCTCCCTGCTTTTCGATTACGCGTCCTATCCATGTGGTTGGGCGGTCACAATGTAAACTGCGTAGATCTGTCTGCCCAAACAGTGAGGGGAGAAACCACCTCAGGCTTAGACGTTTCATAAGACTGCGACGTGGCGACCTGAAAGTCTCGGTCATTATTTAGTGAGATGGACTTCGCCATACCTTTAAACTCAACAAGACAACAATCTCTCCATCCCCTCCGACAAAATGAAAGAGCTGGTCATTGACTTCAGGAAGAGGACTGGAGTTCACAACCCTGTCTGAGGTGGGGATGGTTGAGAACGTCAAGTCCCTGGGAGGGACGATCACCAACACTCTGTCCTGGGCCACCCACCTCGGCGAGACGGTCAAGAAAGCGCAACAACGTCTCCTCTTCCCCAGGAGGCTAAGGAAATTCGCCATGTCTGTGAGGAATCTGACCAACTTTCACAGATGCGCCACAGAAAGCCCCCTATCTGGGCGCGTCCCGGCTTGGTACAACAACTGCTCCGCCCAGAAACCGTAAGAAACTACAGAGCACAGCCCGGTCCATTGCCCAAACCAACTTTCCATCTACTGACTCCATCTACACTTCCCTCTGCCTCGGGAAAGCAACCGACACAATCAAAGATGGGTCAGGCAGCATCCGAGGAGCAGGGGAATTGGTCTCTGATTGATTAGGGAAAAAAAATTCATTGACTGCGTTTGCACCCTTCGTTCTGAAGATGACCCTCCACATTCTCTCATCAGTACAGGCTCAGCCTCACGATTAATATCCTCGCCATCCCATGTCAGTCATCTTTTGTAAAGCAGCAAATCAAAAGATAATTGTGAACCATTTCAGCCACAAACCCAATTAACTCCACAAAGTTTACAATCGCTTTTTCTCCAACACCTGTCAAAGGACTCTAAAGACCATAAGAGGGATCATTTCTGGGTGATGGACCAGTTCAACATCGGCACCAAAGTCTCTCCCTGGACCACAAGTATCATTCAAGTTTCTGCAAGCTTCAGAATTTCATATTACACTGCAGGCTGGCCAGGTACCAGGCACCATTGAACAGGAGCGCAAGGTGACCCTTGTGTTTTGCACTCCATAAGTTCCCCATCTGAGCTGTGGGCGGCACGGTGGCACAGTGGTTAGCACTGCTGCCTCACAGCGCCAGAGACCTGGGTTCGATTCCCACCTCGGGTGACTGTCCGTGTGGAGTTTGCACACTCTCCCCGTGTCTGCGTGGGTTTCCTCCGGGTGCTCCGGTTTCCTCCCACAGTCCAAAGATGTGCAGGTGAATTGGCCGTGCTAAATTGCCCGTAGTGTTAAGCGAAGGGGTAAATGCAGGGGAATGAGTCGTGGTGGGTTATACTCTTCGGAGGGTCGGTGTGGACTTGTTGGACCGAAAGGCCTGTAAGTAATCTAAATCTAAATTAAAAGAAAAACACAGCCACAGGACATCCTGGGCCTGTGTCTGCCCTTCCAGGTGGGGACCTGAACTCTCTGGATTCCCAGTTGGGTCCCTGCTCCAATAACACTTCCTCAAAAACAAGACCAGTCACCGTGGGGAATAACTCGCATACTGGATCTCAGACTAGCGCAGCATGACTCAGAGCAGACAGCCCAGTCCGGTCCCTCCTTCCTGAAAGATACAAGTTCGAGGGTGCGTTTCTCCCTCCTTATTTGTCCCTGCTACCATCCTTCCCCTTTCCCCTTCCACCCTCCCTGTCTGCTTTATCTACTCCTGCAACTTCTCCCGAGCTCATCATTTACCTCCTTACAAAGCCACCACCGATTTATCTCCCCTCTCTTTACTTATCCTTTTTCTCCTCTCTACCCTTCTTGTTTCCCCCTCCTCAACACATCTCCTCCTTTCCTCCTCCAACATTGATTAGATTACTTACAGTGCGGAAACAGGCCCTTCGGCCCAACGAGTCCAAGCCAACCCTCTGAAGAGCAACCCACCCAGACCCATACCCCTACATTTACCCCTTTACCTAACACTACGGGCAATTTAACATGGCCAGTTCACCTGACCTGCACATCTTTGGACTGTGGGAGGAAACCGGAGCACCCGGAGAAAACCCGCGCAGACACGCAGAGAATGTGCAAACTCCACACAGACAGTCGCCCGAAGCTGGGATTGAACCCGGGTCCCTGGTGCTGGGAGGCAGCAGTGCTAACCACTGAGCCACCAGGTAGTCATGGGTTTGGAAGTTCCTGACGAAGGATCCTTGATGAATTTCTTTGTGAATGAGATTTTGTTATTCCCATTATATCCGTCCCTTCTATCTCCCTCCCTTCTATCTATCTCCATCCCCTCCCATCACCCTCCACCATTTCCCTGCCCTCCCCTCCCACCTTTCCCCTCCCCTGCTGTCCCATCAGCCCCCTCCCATCCATCTCCCTCCCCTCCCCATACCCCACCTCTCTCCTTGCCCACTCCCTGCTGGTTACCATGGCAACCAGCCTACCTCCAACCTAGTTAACCCTGGAGGCCGAGGCCATGATAACGGTGAACGATCTCGATGGCCTCACCACCTCCTCTGACCTTGCAACCTCAGATTTCCATCTCCCCCGAACGTCTGATATATTCCCAGTATTACTTAGCTCCACTATTCCCATCCACACCATCAGCTGCCTCAGCGCTACACAGTGGGATTCCCTCCCGCAGCAGCCGGACCTCTCTCTCTGTCTCGCTCTCTCTCTCTCTTAAAGCTTTTAATTAATTTTCTTTAATATCACCGAACATGGCTTTCACCGCCTATAATGTTCATTAGTAAAGCTCCTCTGGAACATTTTTACTGCAAATGCCAGCTGTTGTAATTGTTGGGCAGGGGCGGAGAGATTAAAGATCCGTGAAAAGGTAATATTGTCCCCCTGACGTTCTGCGGTCTCTGTCCAAATTTAAACTTCAGCATTTGGATCTCTCCGGTGTCTCAAATCATTAAACAATATTAGAACAGCCTGAACACTGGATATGCAGAGGTCAGGTTGCAGTTTAAGACAGGGAGGGAATCAGTTATTTTCATGCTGTCCTGTATTACAGTGTATGATACGCAAAGGTTTCAATATATCTATCATTGCGCACAGGCAGGAGAGAGATGGGTAAGATTGACACCACAGACAGAAACACAGAGAGAAGTACACAGACAGACAGACAGAGACACGGAAAGGTGGGCACACACACAGACAGAAACACCGACAGAAGTACACAGACAGACAGACAGAGACACGGTAAGGGGGGCACACACACAGACAGAAACATCGACAGAAGTACACAGACAGACAGGGACACGGAAAGGTGGGCACACACAGAGACAGAAACAGAGACAGAAGTACACAGACAAACACACAGAGACACGGAAAGGTGGGCACACACACAGACAGATACACAGACAGAAGTACACAGACAGAGAGAGACACGGAAAGGTGGGCACACACAGAGACAAAAACACAGACAGAAGTACACAGACAGACAGACAGAGACACGGAAAGGTGGGCACACACACAGACAGAAACATCGAGAGAAGTACACAGACAGACAGACAGAGACACGGAAAGGTGGGCACACACACAGACAGAAACATCGACAGAAGTACACAGACAGACAGAGACACGGTAAGGTGGGCACATACACAGACAGAAACATCGACAGAAGTACACAGACAGACAGACAGAGACACGGAAAGGTGGGCACACACACAGACAGAAACACAGACAGAAGTACACAGACAGACAGACAGAGACACGGAAAGGTGGGCACACACACAGACAGAAACATCGACAGAAGTACACAGACAGACAGAGACACGGTAAGGTGGGCACACATACAGACAGAAACATCGACAGAAGTACACAGACAGACAGAGACACGGAAAGGTGGGCACACACACAGACAGAAACACCGAAAGAAGTACACAGACAGACAGAGACACAGAAAAGTCGGCACACACACAGACAGAAACACAGACAGAAGTACACAGACAGACAGACAGAGACACGGTAAGGTGGGAACATGTACAGACAGAAACACTGACAGACGTACACAGACAGACAGAGACACGGAAAGGTGGGCAAACACAGAGACAGAAACACAGACAGAAGTACACAGACAGACAGACAGAGACACGGAAAGGTGGGCACACACACAGACAGAAACACAGACAGAAGTACACAGACAGACAGACAGAGACACGGAAAGGTCGGCACACACACAGACGGAAACATCGACAGAAGTACACAGACAGACAGACAGAGACACGGAAAGGTGGGCGCACACACAGACAGAAACACAGACAGAAGTACACAGACAGACACACAGACACATGGAAAGGTGGGCACACACACAGACAGAAACATTGACAGAAAAACTTAGACAGACAGACAGACACACGGACAGGTGGTCACACACACAGACAGAAACATTGACAGAAAAACTTAGACAGAGAGACAGAGACACGGAAAGGTGGGCACACAGACAGACAGGAACATTGACAGAAACACTTAGACAGACAGACAGATACACGGAAAGGTGGGCACACACACAGACAGAAACATCGACAGTAGTACACAGACAGACAGAGACACGGAAAGGTGGGCACACACAGACAGAAACACAGGCAGAAGTACACAGACAGACAGAGACACGGAAAGGTCGGCACACACACAGACGGAAACATCGACAGAAGTACACAGACAGACGGACAGAGACACGGAAAGGTGGGCACACACACAGACAGAAACACAGACAGAAGTACACAGACAGACAGAGACACGGAAAGGTGGGCGCACACACAGACAGAAACATCGACAGAAGTACACAGACAGACAGAGACACGGAAAGGTGGGCACACACACAGACAGAAACACAGAGAAATACACAGACAGGCACACAGAGAAACGGAAAGGTGGGCACACCACACAGACAGAAGTACACAGACAGACAGACAGAGACACGGTAAGGTGGGCACACGTACAGACACAAACACTGACAGACGTACACAGACAGACAGAGACACGGAAAGATGGGCACACACAGAGACAGAAACACAGACAGAAGTACACAGGCAGACAGAGACACGGAAAAGTGGGAACACACACAGACAGAAACATCGACAGAAGTACACAGACAGACAGACAGAGACACGGAAAGGTGGACACACACACAGACAGACAGAGACACAGAAAGGTGGGCACACACACAGACAGAAACATCGACAGAACTACACAGGCAGACAGACAGAGACACGGAAAGGTGTGCACATACACAGACAAAAACACAGACGGAAGTACACAGACAGACAGAGACACGGAAAGGTGGGCACACACACAGACAGAAACACAGACAGAAGTACACAGACAGACAGAGACACGGAAAGGTGGGCACACACACAGACAGAAACACTGACAGAAGTACACAGACAGACAGCGACACGGAAAGGTGGGCACACACACAGACAGAAGCATCGACAGACGTACACAGACAGACAGAGACACGGAAAGGTTGGCACACACACAGACAGAAAAACAGACAGAAGTACACAGACAGACAGACAGAGACACGGAAAGGTGGGAACACACACAGACAGAAACATCGACAGAAGTACACAGACAGACAGAGACACGGAAAGGTGGGCACACACACAGACAGAAACATCGACAGAAGCACACAGACAGACACACAGACACATGGAAAGGTGGGCACACACACAGACGGAAACATCGACAGAAGTACACAGGCAGACAGAGACACGGAAAGGTGGGCACACACACAGACAGAAACATCGGCAGAAGTACACAGACAGACAGAGACATGGAAAGGTCGGCACACACACAGGCAGAAACAGAGACAGAAGTACACAGACAGACACACAGAGACACGGTAACGTGGGCACACGTACAGACAGAAACACTGACAGACGTACACAGACAGACAGACAGAGACACGGAAAGGTGGGCACACACAGAGACAGAAACACAGACGGAAGTACACAGACAGACAGAGACACGGAAAGGTGGGAACACACACAGACAGAAACAGAGACAGAAGTACACAGATAGACAGACAGAGACACGGAAAGGTGGGCACACACACAGACAAAATCACAGACAGAAGTTCACAGACAGACAGAGACACGGAAAGGTGGGCACACACACAGACAGAAACACAGACAGAAGTACACAGACAGACAGAGACACGGAAAGGAGGGAACACACACAGACAGAAACACAGACAGAAGTACACAGACAGACAGACTGAGACACGGTACGGTGGGCACACACACCGACAGACACACAGACAGAAATACACAGACAGACAGACAGAGACGCGGAAAGGTGGGCACACTCACAGACAGAAACATCGACAGAAGTACACAGACAGACAGAGACACGGAAAGGTGGGCACACACACAGCAGAAACATCGACAGAACTACACAGACAGACAGACAGACAGAGACACGGAAAGGTGGGCACACACACAGACGGAAGCATCGACAGAAGTACACAGACAGAGAGAGACACGGAAAGGTGGGCACACTCACAGACAGAAACACAGACGGAAGTACACAGACAGACAGAGACACGGAAAGGTGGGAACACACACAGACAGAAACAGAGACAGAAGTACACAGATAGACAGACAGAGACACGGAAAGGTGGGCACACACACAGACAAAATCACAGACAGAAGTTCACAGACAGACAGAGACACGGAAAGGTGGGCACACACACAGACAGAAACACAGACAGAAGTACACAGACAGACAGAGACACGGAAAGGAGGGAACACACACAGACAGAAACACAGACAGAAGTACACAGACAGACAGACTGAGACACGGTACGGTGGGCACACACACCGACAGACACACAGACAGAAATACACAGACAGACAGACAGAGACGCGGAAAGGTGGGCACACTCACAGACAGAAACATCGACAGAAGTACACAGACAGACAGAGACACGGAAAGGTGGGCACACACACAGCAGAAACATCGACAGAACTACACAGACAGACAGACAGACAGAGACACGGAAAGGTGGGCACACACACAGACGGAAGCATCGACAGAAGTACACAGACAGACAGAGACACGGAAAGGTGGGCACACACACAGACGGAAGCATCGACAGAAGTACACAGACAGACAGAGACACGGAAAGGTGGGCACACACACAGACAGAAACACTGACAGAAGTACACAGACAGACAGAGACACAGAAAGGTGGGCTCACACACAGACGGAAACATCGACAGAAGTACACAGACAGACAGAGACACGGAAAGTACGGCACACACACAGACAGAAACACTGACAGAAGTACACAGACAGACAGAGACACGGAAAGGTGGGCACACACAGAGACAGAAACACAGACAGAAGTACACAGACAGACAGACAGATACACGGAAAGGTGGGCACACACACAGACAGAAACACCGACAGAAGTACACAGACAGACAGAGACACGGAAAGTACGGCACACACACAGGCAGAAACATCGACAGACGTACACAGACAGACAGAGACACGGAAAGGTGGGCACACACACAGGCAGAAACAGAGACAGAAGTGCACAGACAGCCAGACAGAGACACGGAAAGGTGGGCACACACACAGACAGAAACACTGACAGACGTACACAGACAGACAGAGACACGGAAAGGTGGGCACACACAGAGACAGAAACACAGACAGAAGTACACAGACAGACAGAGACACGGAAAGGTGGGAACACACACAGACAGAAACATCGACAGAAGTACACAGACAGACAGAGCCACGGAAAGGAGGGAACACACACAGACAGAAACTTCGACAAAAGTACACAGACAGACAGAGACACGGAAAGGAGGGAACACACACAGACAGAAACATAGACAGAAGTACACAGACAGACAGACAGATACACGGAAAGGTGGGAACACACACAGACAGAAACATCGACAGAAGTACACAGACAGACAGAGACACGGTAGGGTGGGCACACACACAGACAGAAACATCGACAGAACTACACAGACAGACAGAGACACGGAAAGGTGGGCACACACACAGACAGAAACACACACAGAAGTACACAGACAGAGACACGGAAAGGTGGGCTCACACACAGACAGAAACACTGACAGAAGTACACAGACAGACAGAGACACGGAAAGGTGGGCACACACACAGACAGAAACACTGACAGAAGTACACAGACAGACAGAGACACGGAAAGGTGGGCACACACACAGACAGAAACACTGACAGAAGTACACAGACAGACAGAGACACGGAAAGGTGGGCTCACAAACAGACAGAAACATCGACAGAAGTACACAGACAGACAGACAGAGACACGGAAAGGTGGGCACACACACAGACAGAAACACAGACAGAAGTACACAGACAGACAGAGACACGGAAAGCTGGGCACACACACAGACAGAAACATTGACAGAAGTACACAGATAGACAGACAGAGACACGGAAAGGTGGGCACACACACAGACAGAAACACTGACAGAAGTACACAGACAGACAGAGACACGGAAAGGTGGGTGCACACACAGACAGAAACATCGACAGAAGTACACAGACAGACAGAGACATGGAAAGGTTGGCACACACACAGACAGAAACTTCGACAGAAGTACACAGACAGACAGACAGAGACACGGAAAGGTGGGCACACACACAGATAGAAACATCGACAGATGTACACAGACAGACAGACACAGACACGGAAAGATGGGCACACACACAGACACAAACACAGACAGACGTACACAGACTGACAGACAGAGACATGGAAAGGCGGGCACACACACAGACAGAAACATCGACAGAAGTACAGAGTCAGACAGACAGTGAGACGGAAAGGTGGGCACACACACAGACAGACACACTGACAGACGTACACAAACAGACAGACAGAGACACGGAAAGGTGAGCACACACACAGACAGAAACACTGACAGAAGTACACAGACAGACAGACAGATAGAGAGACGGAAAGGCGCGCACACACAGACACAAACACTGACAGAAGTACACAGACAGACAGACAGAGACACAGTAAGGCGGGCACACACACAGACAGACACATCGACAGATGTACACAGACAGACAGACAGAGACATGGTAAGGTGGGCACACGTACAGACAGAAACACTGACAGAAGTACACAGACAGACAGAGACATGGAAAGGTGGGCACACACACAGACAGAAACACAGACAGACGTACACAGACAGACAGAGACACGGAAAGGAGGGCACACACACAGACAGAAACACTGACAGACGTACACAGACAGACAGAGACACGGAAAGGTGGGCACACACACAGACAGAAACATCGACAGAAGTAGACAGACAGACAGACAGAGACACGGAAGGGCGGGCACGCGCACAGACAGAAGTACACAGACAGACAGAGACACGGAAAGGTGGGCACACACACAGACAGAAACAGTGACAGAAGTACACAGACAGACAGAGACACGGAAAGGTGGGCTCACACACAGACGGAAACATCGACAGAAGTACACAGACAGACAGAGACACGGAAAGTACGGCACACACACAGACAGAAACACTGACAGAAGTACACAGACAGACAGAGACACGGAAAGGTGGGCACACACAGAGACAGAAACACAGACAGAAGTACACAGACAGACAGACAGATACACGGAAAGGTGGGCACACACACAGACAGAAACACCGACAGAAGTACACAGACAGACAGAGACACGGAAAGTACGGCACACACACAGGCAGAAACATCGACAGACGTACACAGACAGACAGAGACACGGAAAGGTGGGCACACACACAGGCAGAAACAGAGACAGAAGTGCACAGACAGCCAGACAGAGACACGGAAAGGTGGGCACACACACAGACAGAAACACTGACAGACGTACACAGACAGACAGAGACACGGAAAGGTGGGCACACACAGAGACAGAAACACAGACAGAAGTACACAGACAGACAGAGACACGGAAAGGTGGGAACACACACAGACAGAAACATCGACAGAAGTACACAGACAGACAGAGCCACGGAAAGGAGGGAACACACACAGACAGAAACTTCGACAAAAGTACACAGACAGACAGAGACACGGAAAGGAGGGAACACACACAGACAGAAACACAGACAGAAGTACACAGACAGACAGACAGATACACGGAAAGGTGGGAACACACACAGACAGAAACATCGACAGAAGTACACAGACAGACAGAGACACGGTAGGGTGGGCACACACACAGACAGAAACATCGACAGAACTACACAGACAGACAGAGACACGGAAAGGTGGGCACACACACAGACAGAAACACACACAGAAGTACACAGACAGAGACACGGAAAGGTGGGCTCACACACAGACAGAAACACTGACAGAAGTACACAGACAGACAGAGACACGGAAAGGTGGGCACACACACAGACAGAAACACTGACAGAAGTACACAGACAGACAGAGACACGGAAAGGTGGGCACACACACAGACAGAAACACTGACAGAAGTACACAGACAGACAGAGACACGGAAAGGTGGGCTCACAAACAGACAGAAACATCGACAGAAGTACACAGACAGACAGACAGAGACACGGAAAGGTGGGCACACACACAGACAGAAACACAGACAGAAGTACACAGACAGACAGAGACACGGAAAGCTGGGCACACACACAGACAGAAACATTGACAGAAGTACACAGATAGACAGACAGAGACACGGAAAGGTGGGCACACACACAGACAGAAACACTGACAGAAGTACACAGACAGACAGAGACACGGAAAGGTGGGTGCACACACAGACAGAAACATCGACAGAAGTACACAGACAGACAGAGACATGGAAAGGTTGGCACACACACAGACAGAAACTTCGACAGAAGTACACAGACAGACAGACAGAGACACGGAAAGGTGGGCACACACACAGATAGAAACATCGACAGATGTACACAGACAGACAGACACAGACACGGAAAGATGGGCACACACACAGACACAAACACAGACAGACGTACACAGACTGACAGACAGAGACATGGAAAGGCGGGCACACACACAGACAGAAACATCGACAGAAGTACAGAGTCAGACAGACAGTGAGACGGAAAGGTGGGCACACACACAGACAGACACACTGACAGACGTACACAAACAGACAGACAGAGACACGGAAAGGTGAGCACACACACAGACAGAAACACTGACAGAAGTACACAGACAGACAGACAGATAGAGAGACGGAAAGGCGCGCACACACAGACACAAACACTGACAGAAGTACACAGACAGACAGACAGAGACACGGTAAGGCGGGCACACACACAGACAGACACATCGACAGATGTACACAGACAGACAGACAGAGACATGGTAAGGTGGGCACACGTACAGACAGAAACACTGACAGAAGTACACAGACAGACAGAGACATGGAAAGGTGGGCACACACACAGACAGAAACACAGACAGACGTACACAGACAGACAGAGACACGGAAAGGAGGGCACACACACAGACAGAAACACTGACAGACGTACACAGACAGACAGAGACACGGAAAGGTGGGCACACACACAGACAGAAACATCGACAGAAGTAGACAGACAGACAGACAGAGACACGGAAGGGCGGGCACGCGCACAGACAGAAGTACACAGACAGACAGAGACACGGAAAGGTGGGCACACACACAGACAGAAACACTGACAGAAGTACACAGACAGACAGAGACACGGAAAGGTGGGCACACACACAGACAGAAACATCGACAGAAGTACACAGACAGACAGAGACACGGAAAGGTGGGCACACACACAGACAGAAACACAGACAGAAGTACACAGACAGACAGAGAGGGACACGGAAAGGTGGGCACACACACAGACAGAAACACTGACAGAAATACACAGACAGACAGACAGACAGAGACACGGAAAGGTGGGCACATGTATAGACAGAAACACTGACAGACGTACACAGACAGACAGAGACACGGAAAGGTGGGCACACACACTGACAGAAACACTGACAGAAGTACACAGACATATAGACAGAGACACGGTAAGGTGGGCACACACACAGACAGAAACATCGACAGAAGTACACAGACAGACAGAGACACGGAAAGGTGGGCACACACACAGACAGATACACAGACAGACAGACAGAGACACGGAAAGGTGGGCACACACAGAGACAGAAACATCAACAGAAGTACACAGGCAGACAGAGACACGGAAAGGTGTGCACACACACAGACAGAAACATCGACAGAAGTACACAGGCAGACAGAGACACGGAAAAGTGGGCATACACACAGACAGAAACATCGACAGAAGTACACAGGCAGACAGAGACATGGAAAGGTGGGCACACACACAGACAGAAACATCGACAGAAGTACACAGTCAGACAGACAGTGAGACGGAAAGGTGGGCACACACACAGACAGAAACACAGACAGGCGTACACAGACAGACAGACAGAGAGACGGAAAGGCGGGCACACACACAGACACAAACACTGACAGACGTACACAGACAGACAGACAGAGACACGGAAAGGTGGGCACACACACAGACAGAAACACTGACAGGCGTACACAGACAGACAGACAGAGAGACGGAAAGGCGCGCACAGACAGACACCAACACTGACAGACGTACACAGACAGGCAGACAGAGACACGGTAAGGCGAGCACACACACAGACAGACACATCGACAGATGTACTCAGACAGACAGACAGAGACACGGTAAGGTGGGCATACGTATAGACAGAAACACTGACAGAAGTACACAGACATACAGACAGAGACACAGTAAGGTGGGCACAAACACAGACAGAAACATCGACAGAAGTACACAGACATACAGACAGAGACACGGTAAGGTGGGCACACACACAGACAGAAACATCGACAGAAGTACACAGACATACAGACAGAGACACGGAAAGGTGGGCACACACACAGACAGAAACACAGACAGAAGCACACAGACAGACACACAGACACATGGAAAGGTGGGCACACACACAGACGGAAACATCGACAGAAGTACACAGACAGACAGAGACACGGAAAGGTGGGCACACACACAGACAGAAACATCGGCAGAAGTACACAGACAGACACACAGACACATGGAAAGGTGGGCACACACACAGACGGAAACATCGACAGAAGTACACAGACAGACAGAGACACGGAAAGGTGGGCACACACACAGACAGAAACATCGGCAGAAGTACACAGACAGACAGAGACATGGAAAGGTCGGCACACACACAGGCAGAAACAGAGACAGAAGTACACAGACAGACACACAGAGACACGGTAACGTGGGCACACGTACAGACAGAAACACTGACAGACGTACACAGACAGACAGACAGAGACACGGAAAGGTGGGCACACACAGAGACAGAAACACAGACGGAAGTACACAGACAGACAGAGACACGGAAAGGTGGGAACACACACAGACAGAAACAGAGACAGAAGTACACAGATAGACAGACAGAGACACGGAAAGGTGGGCACACACACAGACAAAATCACAGACAGAAGTTCACAGACAGACAGAGACACGGAAAGGTGGGCACACACACAGACAGAAACACAGACAGAAGTACACAGACAGACAGAGACACGGAAAGGAGGGAACACACACAGACAGAAACACAGACAGAAGTACACAGACAGACAGACTGAGACACGGTACGGTGGGCACACACACCGACAGACACACAGACAGAAATACACAGACAGACAGACAGAGACGCGGAAAGGTGGGCACACTCACAGACAGAAACATCGACAGAAGTACACAGACAGACAGAGACACGGAAAGGTGGGCACACACACAGCAGAAACATCGACAGAACTACACAGACAGACAGACAGACAGAGACACGGAAAGGTGGGCACACACACAGACGGAAGCATCGACAGAAGTACACAGACAGAGAGAGACACGGAAAGGTGGGCACACTCACAGACAGAAACACAGACGGAAGTACACAGACAGACAGAGACACGGAAAGGTGGGAACACACACAGACAGAAACAGAGACAGAAGTACACAGATAGACAGACAGAGACACGGAAAGGTGGGCACACACACAGACAAAATCACAGACAGAAGTTCACAGACAGACAGAGACACGGAAAGGTGGGCACACACACAGACAGAAACACAGACAGAAGTACACAGACAGACAGAGACACGGAAAGGAGGGAACACACACAGACAGAAACACAGACAGAAGTACACAGACAGACAGACTGAGACACGGTACGGTGGGCACACACACCGACAGACACACAGACAGAAATACACAGACAGACAGACAGAGACGCGGAAAGGTGGGCACACTCACAGACAGAAACATCGACAGAAGTACACAGACAGACAGAGACACGGAAAGGTGGGCACACACACAGCAGAAACATCGACAGAACTACACAGACAGACAGACAGACAGAGACACGGAAAGGTGGGCACACACACAGACGGAAGCATCGACAGAAGTACACAGACAGACAGAGACACGGAAAGGTGGGCACACACACAGACGGAAGCATCGACAGAAGTACACAGACAGACAGAGACACGGAAAGGTGGGCACACACACAGACAGAAACACTGACAGAAGTACACAGACAGACAGAGACACGGAAAGGTGGGCTCACACACAGACGGAAACATCGACAGAAGTACACAGACAGACAGAGACACGGAAAGTACGGCACACACACAGACAGAAACACTGACAGAAGTACACAGACAGACAGAGACACGGAAAGGTGGGCACACACAGAGACAGAAACACAGACAGAAGTACACAGACAGACAGACAGATACACGGAAAGGTGGGCACACACACAGACAGAAACACCGACAGAAGTACACAGACAGACAGAGACACGGAAAGTACGGCACACACACAGGCAGAAACATCGACAGACGTACACAGACAGACAGAGACACGGAAAGGTGGGCACACACACAGGCAGAAACAGAGACAGAAGTGCACAGACAGCCAGACAGAGACACGGAAAGGTGGGCACACACACAGACAGAAACACTGACAGACGTACACAGACAGACAGAGACACGGAAAGGTGGGCACACACAGAGACAGAAACACAGACAGAAGTACACAGACAGACAGAGACACGGAAAGGTGGGAACACACACAGACAGAAACATCGACAGAAGTACACAGACAGACAGAGCCACGGAAAGGAGGGAACACACACAGACAGAAACTTCGACAAAAGTACACAGACAGACAGAGACACGGAAAGGAGGGAACACACACAGACAGAAACACAGACAGAAGTACACAGACAGACAGACAGATACACGGAAAGGTGGGAACACACACAGACAGAAACATCGACAGAAGTACACAGACAGACAGAGACACGGTAGGGTGGGCACACACACAGACAGAAACATCGACAGAACTACACAGACAGACAGAGACACGGAAAGGTGGGCACACACACAGACAGAAACACACACAGAAGTACACAGACAGAGACACGGAAAGGTGGGCTCACACACAGACAGAAACACTGACAGAAGTACACAGACAGACAGAGACACGGAAAGGTGGGCACACACACAGACAGAAACACTGACAGAAGTACACAGACAGACAGAGACACGGAAAGGTGGGCACACACACAGACAGAAACACTGACAGAAGTACACAGACAGACAGAGACACGGAAAGGTGGGCTCACAAACAGACAGAAACATCGACAGAAGTACACAGACAGACAGACAGAGACACGGAAAGGTGGGCACACACACAGACAGAAACACAGACAGAAAAACACAGACAGACAGAGACACGGAAAGCTGGGCACACACACAGACAGAAACATTGACAGAAGTACACAGATAGACAGACAGAGACACGGAAAGGTGGGCACACACACAGACAGAAACACTGACAGAAGTACACAGACAGACAGAGACACGGAAAGGTGGGTGCACACACAGACAGAAACATCGACAGAAGTACACAGACAGACAGAGACATGGAAAGGTTGGCACACACACAGACAGAAACTTCGACAGAAGTACACAGACAGACAGACAGAGACACGGAAAGGTGGGCACACACACAGATAGAAACATCGACAGATGTACACAGACAGACAGACACAGACACGGAAAGATGGGCACACACACAGACACAAACACAGACAGACGTACACAGACTGACAGACAGAGACATGGAAAGGCGGGCACACACACAGACAGAAACATCGACAGAAGTACAGAGTCAGACAGACAGTGAGACGGAAAGGTGGGCACACACACAGACAGACACACTGACAGACGTACACAAACAGACAGACAGAGACACGGAAAGGTGAGCACACACACAGACAGAAACACTGACAGAAGTACACAGACAGACAGACAGATAGAGAGACGGAAAGGCGCGCACACACAGACACAAACACTGACAGAAGTACACAGACAGACAGACAGAGACACGGTAAGGCGGGCACACACACAGACAGACACATCGACAGATGTACACAGACAGACAGACAGAGACATGGTAAGGTGGGCACACGTACAGACAGAAACACTGACAGAAGTACACAGACAGACAGAGACATGGAAAGGTGGGCACACACACAGACAGAAACACAGACAGACGTACACAGACAGACAGAGACACGGAAAGGAGGGCACACACACAGACAGAAACACTGACAGACGTACACAGACAGACAGAGACACGGAAAGGTGGGCACACACACAGACAGAAACATCGACAGAAGTAGACAGACAGACAGACAGAGACACGGAAGGGCGGGCACGCGCACAGACAGAAGTACACAGACAGACAGAGACACGGAAAGGTGGGCACACACACAGACAGAAACACTGACAGAAGTACACAGACAGACAGAGACACGGAAAGGTGGGCACACACACAGACAGAAACATCGACAGAAGTACACAGACAGACAGAGACACGGAAAGGTGGGCACACACACAGACAGAAACACAGACAGAAGTACACAGACAGACAGAGAGGGACACGGAAAGGTGGGCACACACACAGACAGAAACACTGACAG
Organism: Chiloscyllium plagiosum; assembly: GCF_037043375.1. Taxonomy (NCBI): domain Eukaryota; kingdom Metazoa; phylum Chordata; class Chondrichthyes; order Orectolobiformes; family Hemiscylliidae; genus Chiloscyllium; species Chiloscyllium plagiosum. The sequence continues at coordinate 29,138,782 of NW_028270173.1, forward strand.
AAATACACAGACAGACAGACAGAGACACGGAAAGGTGGGCACATGTATAGACAGAAACACTGACAGACGTACACAGACAGACAGAGACACGGAAAGGTGGGCACACACACAGACAGAAACACTGACAGAAGTACACAGACATATAGACAGAGACACGGTAAGGTGGGCACACACACAGACAGAAACATCGACAGAAGTACACAGACAGACAGAGACACGGAAAGGTGGGCACACACACAGACAGATACACAGACAGACAGACAGAGACACGGAAAGGTGGGCACACACAGAGACAGAAACATCAACAGAAGTACACAGGCAGACAGAGACACGGAAAGGTGTGCACACACACAGACAGAAACATCGACAGAAGTACACAGGCAGACAGAGACACGGAAAAGTGGGCATACACACAGACAGAAACATCGACAGAAGTACACAGGCAGACAGAGACATGGAAAGGTGGGCACACACACAGACAGAAACATCGACAGAAGTACACAGTCAGACAGACAGTGAGACGGAAAGGTGGGCACACACACAGACAGAAACACAGACAGGCGTACACAGACAGACAGACAGAGAGACGGAAAGGCGGGCACACACACAGACACAAACACTGACAGACGTACACAGACAGACAGACAGAGACACGGAAAGGTGGGCACACACACAGACAGAAACACTGACAGGCGTACACAGACAGACAGACAGAGAGACGGAAAGGCGCGCACAGACAGACACCAACACTGACAGACGTACACAGACAGGCAGACAGAGACACGGTAAGGCGAGCACACACACAGACAGACACATCGACAGATGTACTCAGACAGACAGACAGAGACACGGTAAGGTGGGCATACGTATAGACAGAAACACTGACAGAAGTACACAGACATACAGACAGAGACACAGTAAGGTGGGCACAAACACAGACAGAAACATCGACAGAAGTACACAGACATACAGACAGAGACACGGTAAGGTGGGCACACACACAGACAGAAACATCGACAGAAGTACACAGACATACAGACAGAGACACGGAAAGGTGGGCACACACACAGACAGAAACACAGACAGAAGTACACAGACAGACACAGATAGACACGGAAAGGTGGGCACACACACAGACAGAAACATCGACAGAAGTACACAGATAGACAGACAGAGACACGGAAGGTGGGCACACACACAGACAGAAACATCGACAGAAGTACACAGACAGACAGAGACACGGAAAGGTGGGCACACACACAGACAGAAACACAGACAGAAGTACACAGACAGACAGACAGAGACACGGAAAGGTGGGCACACACACAGACAGAAACATCGACAGAAGTACACAGACAGACAGAGACACGGAAAGGTGGGCACAGACAGACAGAGACACGGAAAGGTGGGCACACACACAGACAGAAACACAGACCGATCTACACAGACAGACAGACAGAGACACGGAAAGGTAGGCACACACACAGACAGAAACATCGACAGAAGTACACAGACAGACAGAGTCACGGAAAGGTGGGCACACACACAGGCAGAAACACTGACAGACGTACACAGACAGACAGAGACACGGAAAGGTGGGCACACACACAGACAGAAACACTGACAGAAGTACACATAAAGACAGACAGAAACATGGTTAGGTGGGCACACACACAGAGACAGAAACACCGACAGAAGTACACAGACAGTCAGAGACACGGAAAGGTGGGCACACACACAGACAGAAACACAGACAGAAGTACACAGACAGACACACAGAGACTCGGAAAGGTGGGCACACACACAGACAGAAACATCGACAGATGTACACAGATAGACAGACAGAGACATGGAAAGGTGGGCACACACACAGACAGAAACATTGACAGAAGTACACAGACATACAGACAGAGACACGGAAAGGTGGGCACACACACAGACAGAAACATCGACAGAAGTACACAGACAGACAGAGACACGGAAAGGTGGGCACACACACAGGCAGAAACACTGACAGAAGTACACAGACAGACAGACAGAGACACGGAAAGGTGGGCACACACAGAGACAGAAACACAGACAGATGTACACAGACAGTCAGACAGAGACACGGAAAGGTGGGCACACACACAGACAGAAACTCAGACAGAAATACACAGACAAACAGAGACACGGAAAGGTGGGCACACACACAGAGAGAAAAACAGACAGAAGTACACAGACAGACAGAGACACGGAAAGGTGGGCACACACACAGACAGAAACACCGACAGAAGTACACAGACATACAGACAGAGACACGGTAAGGTGGGCACACACACAGACAGAAGTACACAGACATACAGACAGAGACACGGTGAGGTGGGCACACACACAGACAGAAACATCGACAGAAGTACACAGACATACAGACAGAGACACTGTAAGGTGGGCACACACATAGACAGAAACATCGACAGAAGTACACAGACATACAGAGACTAGGAAAGGGGGGCACACACACAGACAGAAACACAGATAGAAGTACACAGACAGACACACAGAGACACGGAAAGGTGGGCACACACACAGACAGAAACATCGACAGATGTACACAGATAGACAGACAGAGACACGGAAAGGTGGGCACACACACAGACAGAAACATCGACAGAAGTACACAGACATACAGACAGAGACACGGAAAGGTGGGCACACACACAGACAGAAACATCGACAGAAGTACACAGACAGACAGAGACACGGAAAGGTGGGCACACACACAGGCAGAAACACTGACAGAAGTACACAGACAGACAGACAGAGACACGGAAAGGTGGGCACACACAGAGACAGAAACACAGACAGATGTACACAGACAGTCAGACAGAGAGACGGAAAGGTGGGCACACACACAGACAGAAACTCAGACAGAAATACACAGACAGACAGAGACACGGAAAGGTGGGCACACACACAGACAGAAACATCGACAGAAGTACACAGACAGACAGACAGAGACACGGAAAGGTGGGCACACACACAGACAGAAACACTGACAGACGTACACAGACAGACAGACAGAGACACGGAAAGGTGGGCACACACACAGACAGAAACATCGACAGAAATACACAGACAGACAGACAGAGACACGGAAAGGTGGGCACACACAGACAGAAACACTGACAGACGTACACAGACAGACAGACAGAGACTCGGAAAGGTGGGCACACACACAGACAGAAACATCGACAGAAGTACACAGACAGACACACAGAGACAAGGAAAGGTGGGCACACACACAGACAGAAACATCGACAGAAGTACACAGACAGACAGAGACACGGAAAGGTGGGCACACACACAGACAAAAACACTGACAACGTACACAGACAGACAGACAGAGACACGGAAAGGTGGGCACACACAGACAGAAACACTGACAGACGTACACAGACAGACAGACAGAGACACGGAAAGGTGGGCACACACACAGACAGAAACATCGACAGAAGTACACAGGCAGACACACAGAGACACGGAAAGGTGGGCACACACACAGACAGAAACATCAACAGAAGTACACAGATAGACAGACAGACACACGGAAAGGTGGGCACACACACAGACAGAAACATCGACAGAAGTACACAGACAGACAGAGACACGGAAAGGGGGGCACACACACAGACAGAAACACAGACAGAAGTACACAGACAGACAGAGACACGGAAAGGTGGGCACACACACAGACAGAAACACAGACAGAAATACACAGACAGAGACACGGAAAGGTGGGCACACACACAGACAGAAACACAGACAGAAGTACACAGACAGACAGAGACACGGAAAGGTGAGCACACACACAGACAAGAACATCGACAGAATTACACAGACAGACAGACAGAGACACGGAAAGGTGGGCACACACACAGACAGGAACATCGACAGAAGTACACAGACAGACAGACAGAGACACAGAAAGGTGGGCACACACACAGACAGAAACATCGACAGAAGTACACAGACAGACAGACAGAGACACGGAAAGGTGGGCACACACACAGACAGAAACATCGACAGAAGTACACAGACAGACAGAGACACGGAAAGGTGGGCACACACACAGACAGAAACACAGACAGAAATACACAGACAGACAGAGACACGGAAAGGTGGGCACACACACAGACAGAAACACAGACCGATGTACACAGACAGACAGACAGAGACACGGAAAGGTGGGCACACACACAGACAGAAACACAGACCGATGTACACAGACAGACAGACAGAGACACGGAAAGGTGGGCACACACACAGACAGAAACATCGACAGAAGTACACAGACAGACAGACAGAGACACGGAAAGGTGGGCACACACACAGACAGAAACACAGACAGAAGTACACAGACAGACAGACAGAGACACGGAAAGGTGGGCACACACAGAGACAGAAACACAGACAGATGTACACAGACAGTCAGAAAGAGACACGGAAAGGTGGGCACACACACAGACAGAAACACTGACAGAAATACACAGACAGACAGACAGAGACACGGAAAGGTGGGCACACACACAGACAGAAACATCGACAGAAGTACACAGATAGGCAGACAGAGACACGGAAGGTGGGCACACACACAGACAGAAACATCGACAGAAATACACAGAGAGACAAACAGAGACACGGAAAGGAGGGCACACACACAGACAGAAACACAGACAGAAGTACACAGAGAGACAGACAGAGACACGGAAATATGGGCACACACACAGACAGAAATACACAGACAGGCACACAGAGACACGGAAGGATGGGCACACACACAGACAGAAACATCGACAGAAGTACACAGACAGACAGAGACACGGAAAGGTGGGCACACACACAGACAGAAACACAGACCGATGTACACAGACAGACAGACAGAGACTCGGAAAGGTGGGCACACACACAGACAGAAACATCGACAGAAGTACACAGACAGACAGAGACACGGAAAGGTGGGCACACACACAGACAGAAACACTGACAGACGTACACAGACAGACAGAGACACGGAAAGGTGGGCACACACACAGACAGAAACACAGACAGAAGTATACAGACAGACACACAGAGACTCGGAAAGGTGGGCACACACACAGACAGAAACATCGACAGATGTACACAGATAGACAGACAGAGACATGGAAAGGTGGGCACACACACAGACAGAAATATTGACAGAAGTACACAGACATACAGACAGAGACACGGAAAGGTGGGCACACACAAAGAGAGAAAAACAGACAGAAGTACACAGATAGACAGACAGAGACACGGAAAGGTGGGCACACACACAGACAGAAACACTGACAGCAGTACACAGACATACAGACAGAGACACGGTAAGGTGGGCACACACACAGACAGAAGTACACAGACATACAGACAGAGACACGGTGAGGTGGGCACACACACAGACAGAAACATCGACAGAAGTACACAGACATACAGACAGAGACACTGTAAGGTGGGCACACTCACAGACAGAAACATCGACAGAAGTACACAGACAGACAGACAGAGACACGGAAAGGTGGGCACACACACAGACAGAAACACTGACAGAAGTACACAGACAGACAGACAGAGACACGGAAAGGTGGGAACACACACAGACAGAAACATCGACAGAAGTACACAGACAGACAGAGACTCGGAAAGGGGGGCACACACACAGACAGAAACACAGACAGAAGTACACAGACAGACACACAGAGACACGGAAAGGTGGGCACACACACAGACAGAAACATCGACAGATGTACACAGATAGACAGACAGAGACACGGAAAGGTGGGCACACACACAGACAGAAACATCGACAGAAGTACACAGACAGACAGAGACACGGAAAGGTGGGCACACACACAGGCAGAAACACTGACAGAGGTACACAGACAGACAGACAGAGACACGGAAAGGTGGGCACACACACAGACAGAAACTCAGACAGAAATACACAGACAAACAGAGACACGGAAAGGTGGGCACACACACAGACAGAAACATCGACAGAAGTACACAGACAGACAGAGACACGGAAAGGTGGGCACACACACAGACAAAAACACTGACAACGTACACAGACAGACAGACAGAGACACGGAAAGGTGGGCACACACACAGACAGAAACACAGACAGAAGTACACAGGCAGACACACAGAGACACGGAAAGGTGGGCACACACACAGACAGAAACATCAACAGAAGTACACAGATAGACAGACAGACACACGGAAAGGTGGGCACACACACAGACAGAAACATCGACAGAAGTACACAGACAGACAGACAGAGACACGGAAAGGTGGGCACACACACAGACAGAAACACTGACAGAAATACACAGACAGACAGACTGAGGCACGGAAAGGTGGGCACACACACAGACAGAAACATCGACAGAAGTACACAGACAGACAGACAGAGACACGGAATGGTGGGCACACACACAGACAGAAACATCGACACAAATACACAGACAGAGACAGAGACACGGAAAGTTGGGCGCACGTAGAGACAGAAACACTGACAGACGTACACAGACAGACAGAGACACGGAAAGGTGGGCACACACACAGACAGAAACACTGACAGAAGTACACAGACATACAGACAGAGACACGTTAAGGTGGGCACACACACAGACAGAAACATCGACAGAAGTACACAGACATATATACAGAGACACTGTAAGGTGGGCACACACACAGACAGAAACATCGACAGAAATACACAGACAGACAGACAGAGACTCGGAAAGGTGGGCACACACACTGACAGAAACACTGACAGAAGTACACAGACAGACAGGCAGAGACACAGAAAGGGGGGCACACACACAGACAGAAACATCGACAGAAGTACACAGACAGACAGACAGAGACACGGAAAGGTGGGCACACACAGACAGAAACACTGACAGAAGTACACAGACAGACAGATAGAGACACGGAAAGTTTGGCGCACGTATAGACAGAAACACTGACAGACGTACACAGACAGACAGAGACTTGGAAAGGTGGGCACACACAGAGACAGAAACACTGACAGAAGTACACAGACATACAGACAGAGACACGGAAAGGTGGGCACACACACAGACAGACACATCGACAGAAGTACACAGACAGACAGACAGACAGAGACACGGAAAGGTGGGCACACACACAGACAGAAACACAGACAGAAGTACACAGACAGACAGAGACACGGAAACGTGGGCACACACACAGACAGAAACATCGACAGAAGTACACAGACATACAGACAGAGACACGTTAAGGTGGGCACACACACAGACAGAAACATCGACAGAAGTACACAGACATACAGACAGAGACACGTTAAGGTGGGCACACACAGACAGAAACATCGACAGAAATACACAGACAGACAGACAGAGACACGGAAAGTTGGGCGCACGTATAGACAGAAACACTGACAGACGTACACAGACAGACAGAGACACGGAAAGGTGGGCACACACACAGACAGAAACACAGACAGAAGTACACAGACATACAGACAGAGACACGGTAAGGTGGGCACAAACACAGACAGAAACATCGACAGAAGTACACAGACAGACAGAGACACGGAAAGTTGGGCGCACGTATAGACAGAAACACTGACAGACGTACACAGACAGACAGAGACACGGAAAGGTGGGCACACACACAGACAGAAACACTGACAGAAGTACACAGACATACAGACAGAGACACGGTAAGGTGGGCACAAACACAGACAGAAACATCGACAGAAGTACACAGACAGACAGAGACACGCAAAGGTGGGCATACACACAGACAGAAACACTGACAGAAGTACACAAGCATACAGACAGAGACACGGTAAGGTGGGCACACACACAGACAGAAACATCGACAGAAGTACACAGACATACAGACAGAGACACTGTAAGGTGGGCACACACATAGACAGAAACATCGACAGAAATAAACAGACAGACAGACAGAGACTCGGAAAGGTGGGCACACACACAGACAGAAACACAGACAGAAGTACACAGACAGACACACAGAGACATGGAAAGGTGGGCACACACACAGACAGAAACACAGACAGAAGTACACAGACAGACAGACAGAGACACGGAAAGGTGGGCACACACACAGACAGAAACATCGACAGAAGTACACAGACAGACAGACAGAGACACGGAAAGGTGGGCACACACACAGACAGAAACACTGACAGAAGTACACAGACAGACAGACAGAGACACGGAAAGTTTGGCGCACGTATAGACAGAAACATTGACAGAAGTACACAGACAGACAGACAGAGACATGGAAAGGTGGGCACACACACAGACAGAAACACTGACAGACGTACACAGACAGACAGACAGAGACACGGAAAGGTGGGCACACACACAGACAGAAACACAGACAGAAGTACACAGACAGACAGAGACTCGGAATGGTGGGCACACACACAGACAGAAACACAGACAGAAGTACACAGACAGACAGACAGAGACACGGAAAGGTGGTCACACACACAGACAGAAACATCGACAGAAGTACACAGATAGACAGACAGAGACACGGAAAGTTGGGCACACACACAGACAGAAACACTGACAGACGTACACAGACAGACAGACAGAGACACGGAAAGGTGGGCACACACACAGACAGAAACACAGACAGAAGTACACAGACAGAAGTACACAGACAGACAGACAGAGACACGGAAAGGTGGGCACACACAGAGACAGAAACACAGACAGATGTACACAGACAGACAGACAGAGACACGGAAAGGTGGGCACACACACAGACAGAAACAAAGACAGAAGTACACAGACAGACAGAGACACGGAAAGGAGGGCACACACACAGACAGAAACTTCGACAGAAGTACACAGACAGACAGACAGAGACACGGAAAGGTGGGCACACACACAGACAGGAACATCGACAGAATTACACAGACAGACAGACAGAGACACGGAAAGGTGGGCACACACACAGACAGAAACACTGACAGACGTACACAGACAGACAGACAGAGACACGGAAAGGTGGGCACACACACAGACAGAAACATCGACAGATGTACACAAACAGTCAGACAGAGACACGGAAAGGTGGGCACACACACAGACAGGAACATCGACAGAAGTACACAGACAGACAGACAGAGACACGGAAAGGTGGGCACACACACAGACAGAAACACTGACAGACGTACACAGACAGACAGACAGAGACACGGAAAGGTGGGCACACACACAGACAGAAACACAGACAGAAGTACACAGACAGACAGAGACTCGGAAAGGTGGTCACACACACAGACAGAAACATCGACAGAAGTGCACAGACAGACAGACAGAGACACGGTAAGGTGGGCACACACACAGACAGAAACACAGACAGAAGTACACAGACAGACAGAGACTCGGAAAGGTGGTCACACACACAGACAGAAACATCGACAGAAGTACACAGACAGACAGACAGGGACACGGAAAGGTGGGCACACACACAGACAGAAACATCGACAGAAGTACACAGATAGACAGACAGAGACACGGAAAGGTGGGCACACACACAGACAGAAACATCGACAGAAGTACACAGACAGACAGACAGAGACACGGAATGGTGGGCACACACAGAGACAGAAACACAGACAGATGTACACAGACAGTCAGAAAGAGACACGGAAAGGTTGGCACACACACAGACAGAAACACTGACAGAAATACACAGACAGACAGAGACACGGAAAGGTGGGCACACACACAGACAGAAACATCGACAGAAGTACACAGACATACAGACAGAGACACGGAAAGGTGGGCACACACAGACAGAAACATCGACAGAAATACACAGACAGACAGGCAGAGACTCGGAAAGTTGGGCGCACGTATAGACAGAAACACTGACATACGTACACAGACAGACAGAGACATGGAAATGTGGGCACACACACAGACAGAAACACTGACAGAAGTACACAGACATACAGACAGAGACACAGTAAGGTGGGCACAAACACAGACAGAAACATCGACAGAAGTACACAGACAGACAGAGACACGGAAAGGTGGGCACACACACAGACAGGAACAGCGACAGAAGTACACAGACAGACAGACAGAGACACGGCAAGGTGGGCACACACACAGACAGAAACATCGACAGAAGTACACAGACAGACAGACAGACAGAGACACGGAAAGGTGGGCACACACACAGACAGAAACACTGACAGACGTACACAGACAGACAGACAGAGACACGGAAAGGTGGGCACACACAGAGACAGAAACACAGACAGAAGTACACAGACAGACAGAGACACGGAAAGGTGGGCACACACACAGACAGAAACACAGACAGAAGTACACAGACAGACAGAGACACGGAAAGGTGGGCACACACAGACAGGAACATCGACAGAATTACAAAAACAGACAGAGACACGGAAAGGTGGGCACACACACAGACAGGAACAGCGACAGAAGTACACAGACAGACAGAGACACGGAAAGGTGGGCACAGACACAGACAGAAACATCGACAGAAGTACACAGACAGACAGACAGAGACACGGAAAGGTGGGCACACACGCAGACAGAAACACTGACAGACGTACACAGACAGACAGACAGAGACACGGAAAGGTGGGCACACACACAGATAGAAACACAGACAGAAGTACACCGACAGACAGAGACTCCGGATGGTGGGCACACACACAGACAGAAACACAGACAGAAGTACACAGACAGACAGACAGAGACACGGAAAGGTGGGCACACACACAGACAGAAACACAGACAGAAATACACAGACAGAGACACGGAAAGGTGGGCACACACACAGACAGAAACACAGACAGAAGTACACAGACAGACAGAGACAAGGAAAGGTGGGCACACACACAGATAGAAACACAGACAGAAATACACAGACAGAGACACGGAAAGGTGGGCACACACACAGACAGAAACACAGACAGAAGTACAGAGACAGACAGAGACACGGAAAGGTGGGCACACACACAGACAGAAACTTCGACAGAAGTACACAGACAGACAGACAGACAGAGAAACGGATATTTGGGCACACACAGACAGAAACACTGACAGAAGTACACAGACAGACAGTCAGAGACACGGAAAGTTTGGGGCAAGTACAGACAGAAACACTGACAGACGTACACAGACAGACAGAGACATGGAAAGGTGGGCACACACACAGACAGAAACATCGACAGAAGTACACAGACATACAGACAGAGACACGGTAAGGTGGGCACACACACAGACAGAAACATCGACAGAAGTACACCGACAGACAGAGACACGGAAAGGTGGGCACACACACAGACAGACACACAGACAGAAATACACAGACAGACAGACAGAGACACGGAAAGGTGGGCACACACACAGACAGAAACACAGACAGAAATACACAGACAGAGACACGGAAAGGTGGGCACACACACAGACAGAAACACAGACAGAAGTACACAGACAGAGAGAGACAAGGAAAGGTGGGCACACACACAGACAGAAACTTCGACAGAAGTACACAGACAGACAGACAGAGACACGGAAAGGTGGGCATACACACAGACAGGAACATCGACAGAAGTACACAGACAGACAGACAGAGACACGGAAAGGTGGGCACACACACAGACAGAAAGACAGACAGAAGTACACAGACAGACAGACAGAGACACGGAAAGGTGGGCACACACACAGACAGAAACATCGACAGAAGTACACAGACAGACAGACAGAGACACGGAAAGGTGGGCACACACACAGACAGAAACACTGACAGACGTACACAGACAGACAGACAGATACACGGAAAGGTGGGCACACACACAGACAGAAGTACACAGACAGACAGAGACTCGGAAAGGTGGTCACGCACACAGACAGAAACATCGACAGAAGTACACAGATAGACAGACAGAGACACGGAAAGGTGGGCACACACACAGACAGAAACATCGACAGAAGTACACAGACAGACAGACAGAGACACGGTAAGGTGGGCACACACACAGACAGAAACACAGACAGAAGTACACAGACAGACAGAGACTCGGAAAGGTGGTCACACACACAGACAGAAACATCGACAGAAGTACACAGATAGACAGACAGAGACACGGTAAGGTGGGCACACACACAGACAGAAACATCGACAGAAGTACACAGACAGACAGACAGAGACACGGAAAGGTTGGCACACACAGAGACAGAAACACAGACAGAAATGCACAGACAGACAGAGACATGGAAAGGTGGGCACACACACAGACAGAAACATCGACAGAAGTACACAGACAGACAGACAGAGACACGGAAAGGTGGGCACACACACAGACAGAAACATCGACAGAAGTACACAGACATACAGACAGAGACACGGAAAGGTGGGCACACACAGACAGAAACATCGACAGAAATACACAGACAGACAGGCAGAGACTCGGAAAGTTGGGTGCACGTATAGACAGAAACACTGACAGACGTACACAGACAGACAGAGACATGGAAATGTGGGCACACACAGAGACAGAAACACTGACAGAAGTACACAGACATACAGACAGAGACACAGTAAGGTGGGCACAAACACAGACAGAAACATCGACAGAAGTACACAGACAGACAGAGACACGGAAAGGTGGGCACACACACAGACAGGAACAGCGACAGAAGTACACAGACAGACAGACAGAGACACGGAAAGGTGGGCACACACACAGACAGAAACACAGACAGAAGTACACCAACAGACAGAGACTCGGAAAGGTGGGCACGCACACAGACAGAAACACAGACAGAAGTACACAGACAGACAGACAGAGACACGGAAAGGTGGGCACACACACAGAGAGGAACATCGACAGAATTACACAGACAGACAGAGACACGGAAAGGTGGGCACACACACAGACAGGAACAGCGACAGAAGTACACAGACAGACAGACAGAGACACGGAAAGGTGGGCACACACACGGACAGAAACATCGACAGAAGTACACAGACAGACAGACAGAGACACGGAAAGGTGGGCACACACACAGACAGAAACACTGACAGATGTACACAGACAGACAGACAGAGACACGGAAAGGTGGGCACACACACAGACAGAAGTACACAGACAGACAGAGACACGGAAAGGTGGGCACACACACAGACAGAAACACAGACAGAAGTACACCGACAGACAGAGACTCGGAATGGTGGGCACACACACATACAGAAACACAGACAGAAGTACACAGACAGACAGACAGAGACACGGAAAGGTGGGCACACACACAGACAGAAACATCGACAGAAGTACACAGACAGACAGACAGAGACACGGAAAGGTGGGCACACACACAGACAGATACACAGACAGAAGTACACAGACAGACAGACAGAGACACGGAAAGGTGGGCACACACACAGACAGAAACATCGACAGAAGTACACAGACAGACAGACAGAGACACGGAAAGGTGGGCACACACACAGACAGAAACATCGACAGAAGTACACAGACAGACAGACAGAGACACGGAAAGGTGGGCACACACACAGACAGAAACACAGACAGAAGTACACAGACAGACAGACAGAGACACGGAAAGGTGGGCACACACAGAGACAGAAACACAGACAGATGTACTCAGACAGTAAGAAAGAGACACGGAAAGGTGGGCACACACACAGACAGAAACACTGACAGAAATACACAGACAGACAGACAGAGACACGGAAAGGTGGGCACACACACAGACAGAAACACAGACAGAAATACACAGACAGACAGACAGAGACACGGAAAGGTGGGCACACACAAAGACAGAAACACAGACAGAAGTACACAGACAGACAGACAGAGACACGGAAAGGTGGGCACACACACAGACAGAAACACAGACAGAAATACACAGACAGGCAGAGACACGGAAAGGTGGGCACACACACAGACAGAAACAAAGACAGAAGTACACAGACAGACAGATAGAGGCACGGAAAGGTGGGCACACACATAGACAGAAGTACACAGACAGAAGGACACAGACAGACAGAGACACGGAAAGTTGGGCACACACACAGACAGAAACACAGACAGAAGTACACAGACAGACAGACAGAGACACGGAAAGGTGGGCACACACACAGACAGAAACACAGACAGAAGTACACAGACAGACAGAGACACCGTAAGGTGGGCAGACACACAGACAGAAGTACACAGACAGACACACAGAGACATGGAAAGGTGGGCACACACACTGACAGAAACACTGACAGAAGTACACAGACAGACAGACAGAGACACGGAAAGGTGGGCACACACACAGACAGAAACATCGACAGAAGTACACAGACAGACAGACAGAGACACGGAAAGGTGGGCACACACAGACAGAAACACTGACAGAAGTACACAGACAGACAGACAGAGACACGGAAAGGTGGGCACACTCACAGACAGAAACACTGACAGACGCACACAGACAGACAGAGACACGGAAAGGTGGGCACACACACAGACAGAAACATCGACAGAAGTACACAGACAGACAGACAGAGACACGGTAAGGTGGGCACACACACAGACAGAAACATCGACAGAAGTACACCGACAGACAGAGACACGGAAAGGTGGGCACACACACAGACAGACACACAGACAGAAATACACAGACAGACAGAGACACGGAAAGGTGGGCACACACACAGACAGAAACACAGACAGAAATACACAGACAGAGACACGGAAAGGTGGGCACACACACAGACAGAAACACAGACAGAAGTACACAGACAGACAGAGACACGGAAAGGTGGGCACACACACAGACAGAAACACTGACAGAAGTACACAGACAGACAGACAGAGACACGGAAAGGTGGGCACACACAGAGACTGGAACATCGACAGAATTACACAGACAGACAGACAGAGACACGGAAAGGTGGGCACACACACAGACAGGAACATCGACAGAAGTACACAGACAGACACACAGAGACACGGAAAGGTGGGCACACACACAGACAGAAACATCGACAGACGTACACAGACAGACAGACAGAGACATGGAAAGGTGGGCACACACACAGACAGAAACACTGACAGACGTACACAGACAGACAGAGACTCGGAAAGGTGGTCACACACACAGACAGAAACATCGACAGAAGTACACAGATAGACAGACAGAGACACGGAAAGGTGGGCACACACACAGACAGAAACATCGACAGAAGTACACAGACAGACAGACAGAGACACGGTAAGGTGGGCACACACACAGACAGAAACACAGACAGAAGTACACAGACAGACAGAGACTCGGAAAGGTGGTCACACACACAGACAGAAACATCGACAGAAGTACACAGACAGACAGACAGAGACACGGAAAGGTGGGCACACACAGAGACAGAAACATCGACAGAAGTACACAGACAGACAGACAGAGACACGGAAAGGTGGGCACACACAGAGACAGAAACACAGACAGATGTACACAGACAGTCAGAAAGAGACACGGAAAGGTTGGCACACACACAGACAGAAACACTGACAGAAATACACAGACAGACAGAGACACGGAAAGGTGGGCACACACAGAGACAGAAACATCGACAGAAGTACACAGACAGACAGACAGAGACACGGAAAGGTGGGCACAAATACAGACAGAAACATCGACAGAAGTACACAGACATACAGACAGAGACACGGAAAGGTGGGCACACACAGACAGAAACATCGACAGAAATACACAGACAGACAGGCAGAGACTCGGAAAGTTGGGCGCACGTATAGACAGAAACACTGACAGACGTACACAGACAGACAGAGACATGGAAATGTGGGCACACACACAGACAGAAACATCGACAGAAGTACACAGACAGACAGACAGAGACACAGTAAGGTGGGCACAAACACAGACAGAAACATCGACAGAAGTACACAGACAGACAGAGACACGGAAAGGTGGGCACACACACAGACAGAAAGACAGACAGAAGTACACAGACAGACAGACAGAGACACGGAAAGGTGGGCACACACACAGACAGAAACATCGACAGAAGTACACAGACAGACAGACAGAGACACGGAAAGGTGGGCACACACACAGACAGAAACACTGACAGACGTACACAGACAGACAGACAGATACACGGAAAGGTGGGCACACACACAGACAGAAGTACACAGACAGACAGAGACTCGGAAAGGTGGTCACGCACACAGACAGAAACATCGACAGAAGTACACAGATAGACAGACAGAGACACGGAAAGGTGGGCACACACACAGACAGAAACATCGACAGAAGTACACAGACAGACAGACAGAGACACGGTAAGGTGGGCACACACACAGACAGAAACACAGACAGAAGTACACAGACAGACAGAGACTCGGAAAGGTGGTCACACACACAGACAGAAACATCGACAGAAGTACACAGATAGACAGACAGAGACACGGTAAGGTGGGCACACACACAGACAGAAACATCGACAGAAGTACACAGACAGACAGACAGAGACACGGAAAGGTGGGCACACACAGAGACAGAAACACAGACAGAAATGCACAGACAGACAGAGACATGGAAAGGTGGGCACACACACAGACAGAAACATCGACAGAAGTACACAGACAGACAGACAGAGACACGGAAAGGTGGGCACACACACAGACAGAAACATCGACAGAAGTACACAGACATACAGACAGAGACACGGAAAGGTGGGCACACACAGACAGAAACATCGACAGAAATACACAGACAGACAGGCAGAGACTCGGAAAGTTGGGTGCACGTATAGACAGAAACACTGACAGACGTACACAGACAGACAGAGACATGGAAATGTGGGCACACACAGAGACAGAAACACTGACAGAAGTACACAGACATACAGACAGAGACACAGTAAGGTGGGCACAAACACAGACAGAAACATCGACAGAAGTACACAGACAGACAGAGACACGGAAAGGTGGGCACACACACAGACAGGAACAGCGACAGAAGTACACAGACAGACAGACAGAGACACGGAAAGGTGGGCACACACACAGACAGAAACACAGACAGAAGTACACCAACAGACAGAGACTCGGAAAGGTGGGCACGCACACAGACAGAAACACAGACAGAAGTACACAGACAGACAGACAGAGACACGGAAAGGTGGGCACACACACAGAGAGGAACATCGACAGAATTACACAGACAGACAGAGACACGGAAAGGTGGGCACACACACAGACAGGAACAGCGACAGAAGTACACAGACAGACAGACAGAGACACGGAAAGGTGGGCACACACACGGACAGAAACATCGACAGAAGTACACAGACAGACAGACAGAGACACGGAAAGGTGGGCACACACACAGACAGAAACACTGACAGATGTACACAGACAGACAGACAGAGACACGGAAAGGTGGGCACACACACAGACAGAAGTACACAGACAGACAGAGACACGGAAAGGTGGGCACACACACAGACAGAAACACAGACAGAAGTACACCGACAGACAGAGACTCGGAATGGTGGGCACACACACATACAGAAACACAGACAGAAGTACACAGACAGACAGACAGAGACACGGAAAGGTGGGCACACACACAGACAGAAACATCGACAGAAGTACACAGACAGACAGACAGAGACACGGAAAGGTGGGCACACACACAGACAGATACACAGACAGAAGTACACAGACAGACAGACAGAGACACGGAAAGGTGGGCACACACACAGACAGAAACATCGACAGAAGTACACAGACAGACAGACAGAGACACGGAAAGGTGGGCACACACACAGACAGAAACATCGACAGAAGTACACAGACAGACAGACAGAGACACGGAAAGGTGGGCACACACACAGACAGAAACACAGACAGAAGTACACAGACAGACAGACAGAGACACGGAAAGGTGGGCACACACAGAGACAGAAACACAGACAGATGTACTCAGACAGTAAGAAAGAGACACGGAAAGGTGGGCACACACACAGACAGAAACACTGACAGAAATACACAGACAGACAGACAGAGACACGGAAAGGTGGGCACACACACAGACAGAAACACAGACAGAAATACACAGACAGACAGACAGAGACACGGAAAGGTGGGCACACACAAAGACAGAAACACAGACAGAAGTACACAGACAGACAGACAGAGACACGGAAAGGTGGGCACACACACAGACAGAAACACAGACAGAAATACACAGACAGGCAGAGACACGGAAAGGTGGGCACACACACAGACAGAAACAAAGACAGAAGTACACAGACAGACAGATAGAGGCACGGAAAGGTGGGCACACACATAGACAGAAGTACACAGACAGAAGGACACAGACAGACAGAGACACGGAAAGTTGGGCACACACACAGACAGAAACACAGACAGAAGTACACAGACAGACAGACAGAGACACGGAAAGGTGGGCACACACACAGACAGAAACACAGACAGAAGTACACAGACAGACAGAGACACCGTAAGGTGGGCAGACACACAGACAGAAGTACACAGACAGACACACAGAGACATGGAAAGGTGGGCACACACACTGACAGAAACACTGACAGAAGTACACAGACAGACAGACAGAGACACGGAAAGGTGGGCACACACACAGACAGAAACATCGACAGAAGTACACAGACAGACAGACAGAGACACGGAAAGGTGGGCACACACAGACAGAAACACTGACAGAAGTACACAGACAGACAGACAGAGACACGGAAAGGTGGGCACACTCACAGACAGAAACACTGACAGACGCACACAGACAGACAGAGACACGGAAAGGTGGGCACACACACAGACAGAAACATCGACAGAAGTACACAGACAGACAGACAGAGACACGGTAAGGTGGGCACACACACAGACAGAAACATCGACAGAAGTACACCGACAGACAGAGACACGGAAAGGTGGGCACACACACAGACAGACACACAGCCAGAAATACACAGACAGACAGAGACACGGAAAGGTGGGCACACACACAGACAGAAACACAGACAGAAATACACAGACAGAGACACGGAAAGGTGGGCACACACACAGACAGAAACACAGACAGAAGTACACAGACAGACAGAGACACGGAAAGGTGGGCACACACACAGACAGAAACACTGACAGAAGTACACAGACAGACAGACAGAGACACGGAAAGGTGGGCACACACAGAGACTGGAACATCGACAGAATTACACAGACAGACAGACAGAGACACGGAAAGGTGGGCACACACACAGACAGGAACATCGACAGAAGTACACAGACAGACACACAGAGACACGGAAAGGTGGGCACACACACAGACAGAAACATCGACAGACGTACACAGACAGACAGACAGAGACATGGAAAGGTGGGCACACACACAGACAGAAACACTGACAGACGTACACAGACAGACAGACAGAGACACGGAAAGGTGGGCACACACACAGACAGAAACACAGACAGAAGTACACAGACAGACAGAGACTCGGAAAGGTGGTCACACACACAGACAGAAACATCGACAGAAGTACACAGATAGACAGACAGAGACACGGAAAGGTGGGCACACACACAGACAGAAACATCGACAGAAGTACACAGACAGACAGACAGAGACACGGTAAGGTGGGCACACACACAGACAGAAACACAGACAGAAGTACACAGACAGACAGAGACTCGGAAAGGTGGTCACACACACAGACAGAAACATCGACAGAAGTACACAGATAGACAGACAGAGACACGGTGAGGTGGGCACACAGACAGACAGAAACATCGACAGAAGTACACAGACAGACAGACAGAGACACGGAAAGGTGGGCACACACAGAGACAGAAACACAGACAGATGTACACAGACAGTCAGAAAGAGACACGGAAAGGTTGGCACACACACAGACAGAAACACTGACAGAAATACACAGACAGACAGAGACACGGAAAGGTGGGCACACACAGAGACAGAAACATCGACAGAAGTACACAGACAGACAGACAGAGACACGGAAAGGTGGGCACAAATACAGACAGAAACATCGACAGAAGTACACAGACATACAGACAGAGACACGGAAAGGTGGGCACACACAGACAGAAACATCGACAGAAATACACAGACAGACAGGCAGAGACTCGGAAAGTTGGGCGCACGTATAGACAGAAACACTGACAGACGTACACAGACAGACAGAGACATGGAAATGTGGGCACACACAGAGACAGAAACACTGACAGAAGTACACAGACATACAGACAGAGACACAGTAAGGTGGGCACAAACACAGACAGAAACATCGACAGAAGTACACAGACAGACAGAGACACGGAAAGGTGGGCACACACACAGACAGAAACACTGACAGACGTACACAGACATACTGACAGAGACACGGAAAGGTGGGCACACACACACAGACAGAAACACTGACAGACGTACACAGACATACAGACAGAGACACGGAAAGGTGGGCACACACAGAGACAGAAACACTGACAGAAGTACACAGACATACAGACAGAGACACAGTAAGGTGGGCACAAACACAGACAGAAACATCGACAGAAGTACACAGACAGACAGAGACACGGAAAGGTGGGCACACACACAGACAGGAACAGCGACAGAAGTACACAGACAGACAGACAGAGACACGGAAAGGTGGGCACACACACAGAGACAGAAACACAGACAGAAGTACACCAACAGACAGAGACTCGGAAAGGTGGGCACACACACAGACAGAAACACAGACAGAAGTACACAGACAGACAGACAGAGACACGGAAAGGTGGGCACACACACAGAGAGGAACATCGACAGAATTACACAGACAGACAGAGACACGGAAAGGTGGGCACACACACAGACAGGAACAGCGACAGAAGTACACAGACAGACAGACAGAGACACGGAAAGGTGGGCACACACACGGACAGAAACATCGACAGAAGTACACAGACAGACAGACAGAGACACGGAAAGGTGGGCACACACACAGACAGAAACACTGACAGATGTACACAGACAGACAGACAGAGACACGGAAAGGTGGGCACACACACAGACAGAAGTACACAGACAGACAGAGACACGGAAAGGTGGGCACACACACAGACAGAAACACAGACAGAAGTACACAGACATACAGACAGAGACACGGAAAGGTGGGCACACACACAGACAGAAACATCGACAGAAGTACACAGACAGACAGACAGAGACACGGAAAGGTGGGCACACACACAGACAGATACACAGACAGAAGTACACAGACAGACAGACAGAGACACGGAAAGGTGGGCACACACACAGACAGAAACATCGACAGAAGTACATAGACAGACAGACAGAGACACGGAAAGGTGGGCACACACACAGACAGAAACATCGACAGAAGTACACAGACAGACAGACAGAGACACGGAAAGGTGGGCACACACACAGACAGAAACACAGACAGAAGTACACAGACAGACAGACAGAGACACGGAAAGGTGGGCACACACAGAGACAGAAACACAGACAGATGTACTCAGACAGTAAGAAAGAGACACGGAAAGGTGGGCACACACACAGACAGAAACACTGACAGAAATACACAGACAGACAGACAGAGACACGGAAAGGTGGGCACACACACAGACAGAAACACAGACAGAAATACACAGACAGACAGACAGAGACACGGAAAGGTGGGCACACACAAAGACAGAAACACAGACAGAAGTACACAGACAGACAGACAGAGACACGGAAAGGTGGGCACACACACAGACAGAAACACAGACAGAAATACACAGACAGGCAGAGACACGGAAAGGTGGGCACACACACAGACAGAAACAAAGACAGAAGTACACAGACAGACAGATAGAGGCACGGAAAGGTGGGCACACACATAGACAGAAGTACACAGACAGAAGGACACAGACAGACAGAGACACGGAAAGTTGGGCACACACACAGACAGAAACACAGACAGAAGTACACAGACAGACAGACAGAGACACGGAAAGGTGGGCACACACACAGACAGAAACACAGACAGAAGTACACAGACAGACAGAGACACCGTAAGGTGGGCAGACACACAGACAGAAGTACACAGACAGACACACAGAGACATGGAAAGGTGGGCACACACACTGACAGAAACACTGACAGAAGTACACAGACAGACAGACAGAGACACGGAAAGGTGGGCACACACACAGACAGAAACATCGACAGAAGTACACAGACAGACAGACAGAGACACGGAAAGGTGGGCACACACAGACAGAAACACTGACAGAAAAACACAGACAGACAGACAGAGACACGGAAATGTGGGCACACTCACAGACAGAAACACTGACAGACGCACACAGACAGACAGAGACACGGAAAGGTGGGCACACACACAGACAGAAACATCGACAGAAGTACACAGACAGACAGACAGAGACACGGTAAGGTGGGCACACACACAGACAGAAACATCGACAGAAGTACGCCGACAGACAGAGACACGGAAAGGTGGGCACACACACAGACAGACACACAGACAGAAATACACAGACAGACAGAGACACGGAAAGGTGGGCACACACACAGACAGAAACACAGACAGAAATACACAGACAGAGACACGGAAAGGTGGGCACACACACAGACAGAAACACAGACAGAAGTACACAGACAGACAGAGACACGGAAAGGTGGGCACACACACAGACAGAAACACTGACAGAAGTACACAGACAGACAGACAGAGACACGGAAAGGTGGGCACACACAGAGACTGGAACATCGACAGAATTACACAGACAGACAGACAGAGACACGGAAAGGTGGGCACACACACAGACAGGAACATCGACAGAAGTACACAGACAGACACACAGAGACACGGAAAGGTGGGCACACACAGAGACAGAAACATCGACAGACGTACACAGACAGACAGAGACACGGAAAGGTGGGCACACACACAGACAGAAACACAGACAGAAGTACACAGACAGACAGACAGAGACACGGAAAGGTGGGCACACACACAGACAGAAACATCGACAGAAGTACACAGACAGACACACAGAGACACGGAAAGGTGGGCACACACACAGACAGAAACACAGACAGAAGTACACAGACAGACAGAGACTCGGAAAGGTGGTCACACACACAGACAGAAACATCGACAGAAGTACACAGATAGACAGACAGAGACACGGAAAGGTGGGCACACACACAGACAGAAACATCGACAGAAGTACACAGACAGACAGACAGAGACACGGTAAGGTGGGCACACACACAGACAGAAACACAGACAGAAGTACACAGACAGACAGAGACTCGGAAAGGTGGTCACACACACAGACAGAAACATCGACAGAAGTACACAGATAGACAGACAGAGACACGGTAAGGTGGGCACACACACAGACAGAAACATCGACAGAAGTACACAGACAGACAGACAGAGACACGGAAAGGTGGGCACACACAGAGACAGAAACACAGACAGATGTACACAGACAGTCAGAAAGAGACACGGAAAGGTTGGCACACACACAGACAGAAACACTGACAGAAATACACAGACAGACAGAGACACGGAAAGGTGGGCACACACAGAGACAGAAACATCGACAGAAGTACACAGACAGACAGACAGAGACACGGAAAGGTGGGCACAAACACAGACAGAAACATCGACAGAAGTACACAGACAGACAGAGACACGGAAAGGTGGGCACACACACAGACAGAAACACTGACAGACGTACACAGACATACTGACAGAGACACGGAAAGGTGGGCACACACACACAGACAGAAACACTGACAGACGTACACAGACATACAGACAGAGACACGGTAAGGTGGGCACACACACAGACAGAAACATCGACAGAAGTACACAGACAGACAGAGACACCGTAAGGTGGGCAGACACACAGACAGAAGTACACAGACAGACACACAGAGACACAGAAAGGTGGGCACACACACAGACAGAAACACAGACAGAAGTACACAGACAGACAGACAGAGACACGGAAAGGTGGGCACACACACAGATAGAAACACAGACAGAAGTACACAGACAGACAGAGACACCGTGAGGTGGGCAGACACACAGACAGAAACACAGACAGAAGTACACAGACAGACAGAGACACCGTAAGGTGGGCAGACACACAGACAGAAGTACACAGACAGACACACAGAGACACGGTAATGTGTGCACACACACAGACAGTTAAATGGAGGGATGTTTGGCATAATGGGCAGTGGAATAGACAGGTGAGGGAGATTCTTGTAGATAGTGCATTTGGAAAGGCGAAGAGTCTTTAATAAGACAGGGCTGGTGTCTGACCCTGGTTGTAACCCTTTGTGGAAAGACAAGGGTCTGTTATCTCCCTGGTGCAGCCGTTTAAGTGGGGGATGAATAAGCACTCGAGGATATAGGCCTCCAGGGTTAACTGGGTTGGAGTTAGGCCAATCGCCATGGAAACCAGCAGGGAGTGGTGAAGGAGAGTGGTCGGATATGGGGAGGGAAGGGAGATGGGAGGGTGGGGGAAGGGAGGGTATCAGATGGGACGGGAGGGTAGGGAGGGAGAAGGGAAGGGGTGGAGATGAGGGGGTGGAGGGGGATTGAAGGGACTGGTCGGAGATTGGTGGTGGCAGGGGGACAGGTGGGAGATAGTTGGGACGGGGAGGGAGATGGGATTGGGGAGATGGGTAGGGTGAGGGAGGTAGGTGTTGGGGGGGAGCGAGATGGAAAAGAGGGGAGGGGGGTTGGAGATTGGAGGGGATGGAGATGGAAGGGAGGGGAGGGAGATG